>NW_025937625.1:0-12518 GCF_000764305.2 Hyalella azteca | reverse complement strand
ACGTCCAACCCACCGACGTCCAACCCACCGACGTCCAACCCACCGACGTCCAACCCACCGTGCCAATAACGTGACATATAATGTAATTTAATGAAATAACGTGACATGTAATGTAATTTAATGAAATAACGTGACATGTAATGTAATTTGGCATTGAAATAACGCAGCGTATAATGTAAATCTTTACTAGAAAAATAAGTATGCAGGCGCTGTTGTTTAATATATGCACAAGATCGCCCATTTGGATACCTGAAGAATAATTATATAGCCGTAGGATAACTATGCTTACGTCAGCGAAAACTAAGAAGACGAGCACTGAAAGCACATACGTAACGTCTATGCATAGAAGAAACAGCACAGCAACTATAAATATAACAAACTAAAATTTGAATGCAAATGCGGTGACTATCAATAAAATGAAGAAAAAATGTTAATGCACTGAATATGGTACAGGCTGGATTATGGTTTAATATATTTCAAACACTGAAGCAAGTTAATTAGGTTCAAATAAACACGTACGGTTTAGGAACTTGAAGGCAGCAGCGGATCAGCAGAGATGACACATCTTCTCCCTTTCACGTCCCGGCGCGCTCTGAGCCCTGATGCTGAGCCGCGTCGTCAAGTGGGACCTCGAGCCTGTGGCTGGTCGGGTCGCGACAGCTATGAAAGTAAACAACCTCCTCCCTCATATCAGTCAATGCAGATACACAAATTGTAACAGGAACTTTTATTAGCAGCCTTATTCAAGCTAAATTCATTGCAAGCCACACATGCATAAACGTTATATTATAGCAATATCAGCTTTAACCCTTTCGTGACTGACGGGACTGTGACGTCCCGCTCAATCCTTTACTTCATAACTTGCATACGATACAGCGTACCATTCGAGGCATAGCTAACTACAGGGACATATAAGAAACACTCCTGCGCCTATATATGTGCAATCTAAAGGAATATTACTATTTGGTTCTTTTTGGGATATGTTATTATAAGCTATTACACCCGTTTGTCAAAGGAAGTTTGAGATATTATTCAACTACTAACAAAAATATTAGGAAAGTGTTTTTTTTAGGAAAATCAGTGATGTCGCTTAAATTGACTCGAAAAATAACTACCTAATGGAGGAAAAGTGTGTGAGATAAGTGAGGAGAGACCCTTCAGTGGTTAGGTGCCTTAAATCTTGTTCTTCGGATCCGTTTTATGAAGACTCGGTTGTTCACCACCCGCCTCAAGTGGTTAACTAATGCGCGCCAGCCAGCCAGTCACACGGCGTAAGCCAGTCAGCAACGCGGCGTAAGCCAGTCAGCCACACGGCGTAAGCCAGTCAGAAACGCGGCGTAAGCCAGTCAGCCCGACGGCTGCCCCAACAGGCTGTGGTCACGCCTGCATCACCACACACGTGCAGACATTATTACAACAAGATATAAGTAATGAATGGTGCTATAAATATATACAATCATTCATCAGCCTCATCAATAAATAAGTCATTATTTTAACTATTGCAGACGCACATACACTTCAACGCCATGCATTGCACCACTTCTTGTGGTGCCATTCTAATGGCAAGGCTGCCACGCCATGCATTGCACCACTTCTTGTGGTGCCATTCTAATGGCAAGGCTGCCACGCCATGCACTGCACCACTTCTTGTGGCGCCATTCTAATGGCTAGGCTGCCACGTATGGCATATGCACCACGAAGAAGTGCACATTCCAAACAGGGAAATCGGACAGAAGCCATGCAAATGTGTTACAAAAACCGCTGTGCTCACGAACAATTTCACCCGTTCCTGTAGCCTTTCACGCCTTGCTTTATTCCTTTTGCAAAAACTAAGAAAAATGACCGTTTTTTGCCGGCCATTTCAGAAAATCACCCGTGAAAAGCTCGTTTTACGGGTGCAATATTCTGCTCGTTTTTCCAGATTAGTGTACATCAGCCTGGATCGATCTTGATTATATGAAACATTATTTCTAGAATTCCATAGTTCCCACAGTCTGAGAACCCCTGCACAGTGCAGAAGTAGTCCATGTTGCATCACGACCAGTATTATAAATGTTTCTTACAACTGCACAGGCCGTTTGATTAGAAACTTTATGAAGATCTTCATCTTTTGCTGCATACGGCACGTTTGGGAGCTCCTCAAATGGCCTATCATGGATCGTTGTGAAAGCCATTCCATTGGCTGATTAGTCTAACCAAGAGGCAATTGCAGCCACACCCACAGGTAATTTCAGGTCTCTGGGTACATATTTGCTTTATTTTAATCCGTTTAGTATGTCTGAATATTGTGCCAGTCTCAAAGGAAAGCAACTGATAACTCAAGTCTACAATTATTTCCCTCCTGGCCATTAGAAATAAATTGAGATATATTCCACAGTCAAAGCTTCTACAACCAATGGGACCATGGCCGAGAGTAGCCTCAATGAGGCAATTTTAAAGCGATTGCAGCAACACGTTCTCATGGATGAACGCCTAAATTATGGCAGTCAAAAGGCTGACGAAAGAAAATTCCAAGTAACTGCTAGAAGTGACCGAGTGGTTAAAGTTCAGAGTACCAGGATTAAAGCAGAGTGGTGCGGGTTCGATCCCAGCTCTGTGCGCCAGATGCTGCTCAGAATCGGCGACAGGCCAACGGCCTAATAAACGCTGAAACCGCTATATTATTATTAGGAGTTCATGACCAATTAAGTATGGTCAATTCAGAACTCTTTCGCTGCCGCTGGGCTCCTGGGCTCCAATGGGTCAGCATACTGCGAAGTTTTCTTTTCAATCCCGCCGAAGTTTTCTCAGCCAAAGGCAATTAAAAAACATCAATCCTCAAATTGTTATTTTTCTGTTGTTTTGCACCAAAACCATCCAATCTTGTTCTGATGGAAACGCTGACTAAAGAAAACGGTATAAGTGATTAAGTAGGAAGCTTTTATAATTATTACATTCTCTCCGCACCATCTTTTAGAATAAAACCTACGGTTATGTCTAGCCTAACTATGTTTGTTATGCTCCCAGTAATATTTTAAAATAGATTTTCTAGTTCAGCTCGACGACAATAATGTCCCGGGTAAAACAGAATTTTCACTTGACTTGTAGATTGTACCGAGATAACAGCAGCAGATCAAGAGCGGACGCTGGCTTTGGCAGGGTAAGCATTTTTGTAAATTTCTCGAAAAGCTACGTAAGGTATTTTAGGTTAGCTTCCTAATTGCATGTCTTCTTTTTGCACGTTTTGTTTTACTCTATTGCATGGCTGCATTTCTTTAGCAGTACTCACATAAAGGTTTCAAATTAGCTCACATGCACAGTGCGTAATCAAATTAGCTCCCACTACGCAAATTTTTCATCAGCTGCTAAATTACTCATGGTACCAAATCTTCACGCCGAATGTCCTGCTTTCTCACTTGATTCTTCAACAATCGGACTTGTCCCTATCATCTGTTTCCGAAACCTCTGTTTTGGATTGTGTTTTTTTCTGGCTGTCAACTATGAATACATGAGGGAGAAAACTGCAGGAATTGTTCTAGGCAAAAGCGGAAGATTGAAGATTGGACTTAGTGATTTCGAGCAATTGATGAAGGTGCTCGATCACAGAAGGTGCTAGTATAGTAATGGAGGATCAACCGGTTTGACAGTATTGAAAATGTATAAAAGTGAAGTCGTCTTCAGAAAAGCCTGGATGTCAACTATGTCACCTTTTCCTAAACTTTTGGATAACTTTTTTTTAATTTAATCCTGTCAGGAGCTTTTTAGGTCTGAAAACCTCTAAAAATTTAAAAAGAAAACCTCCAAAGAACTGAAACAGAAGATTTTGCAAATCAAAGTATACATAGATGTCGAATGTTTGAACAAGGTTGTGGTTACCAGAATTGCTATAAATTTATTTGGAAGCAAACTTTTTGAGAAACTCGTCTTAAAATTTACAGTACGCTCATGAACTCTCAAACGAACCTCTGCAGCATTCTTTCACTGGCCACGAAAGTAAACAATTCTGATCATTACTCGCATTTCCAGAAAACTGTTCCCAGTGAGCTGGAAATTGTCTAAAACGATGCAACCCTTGTACATATGACGTGACCACTTCCAGCGGCATAGCCGACTTTTGCCAGTCGCGATCTTCACTTGTGTTGCTGAAGTCAGCCTAACCTGCGGTCACGGTTCCGCTCGTTTCCTTAGATTTAGAAACCTTTGTTTAAGTGAATATATTTGACTATATTTAGCCTGAAATTTAAACTTTACTCAATTAATTTGCATCCAAATAGATCTTCGATGGAAGCAGCACGATACAATTTGATCATGTGTCTGGTCGTGACGATTCATATGGTATCCTTTCATTTACAGCCGAACAGCAACCTGTTCACGTATTTCTGTTCAAGTATTTTCAGTTATACCTATATTTTGCCAAGCTTTCCGTTCACGTTTGAGTGACGGATTTGGCAGCATTGTATTTTGCTTGACGACCTGTCATCCGGCGTCTGTCGTCCTGTCATCCAACATCTGTCGTCCTGTCATCCAANACTAGAACTGTGCAACTATAACTGTGCAACTATAACTGTTCAGCTATAACTGTGCAGCTATAACTGTGCAACTATAACTATGCAGCTATATTTACTGTGCAACTATCACTGTGCAGCTATAACTGTGCTATTAGAACTGTGCAACTATAACTGTGCAACTATAACTGTGCTACTATAACTGTGCTACTATAACTTTGCAACTATAACTTTGCAACTACAACTGTACAACTTATAGTTGCAACCTCGCCACTATAACTGTGCAATTATAACTGAATAACTATAACTGCCTAACTATAAACGAATAACTATAACTGTGTAACTATAACTGAATAACTATAACTGTATATCTATAACTAAATTCAATACCGTAACTAACTTGATCCTATGCCCATGGCTCATCGTGGGCATGGCTAAACATGGCTAAAAAGTGTCAATATGCGAGCAACGACACATTAATTTGTCAGTGTATGTGCCTTCAATATTTACTTAGAATAATCCTTCTATAGGATTATATCTAGGATACTTGACTATAGGAAGTTGAGAAGCTACGTGAATGAGTGTGCACGTGGATCGAGTACGTGGTCCTGCATGGTGTCACTCTAGATAGGTAAGTCTAGATATATTATATATACATATATATAAATTCTATACATGCCGTCACTTTAGGTTAGTATGTATGCAAATTTCAGCCCGAATTGCCGTCTAATTCACGAATGAAGGTGAAATGGAAGAAATTTTCACTAGCTAAACATCACCGTTAGGCCCTAATGAATACGTGTACCAAGTTTCACCGAGCTGCGTTCATAAATTTGGGAGATCTTCCTTGGTCATTTAATTTGGAGATTGACCGCGAGACCGGCCACAAGACCGGCCGTAAATTTGTCTGACACGTAGCTATATATATATATTTCGGGTCAGGAGTTTCGAGTATCGCATTAATAGTAGCCATTACCCCAGTTCGTGAATAATCAATTGTTGATGCACAATATTTTTTATTGTGCCATCGGTCTGTTCTGAAGATTTTTTCCAGTTTTCAATTCGATGTAAAATTTGCACCTAAACGTTCCCGTTTTCTCTAATTATTCACCTTCAGAAGAAGAACGAATTCTCTGTTCGTCCTCCTTAGCATTATATCATCAGACCATCCTCTGACCTCGCAGCGTGGACGGCTGCCGGCGTGTTACAATTCTCACCTCAAGCACTGAACGCTCTATACGATCCGACTTAGCTCATCTATCGACGACGTTCCTGAAATCTACTATTTATTCTCACCTCGATATCACGATTTAAAGTATGGACAGGAAATTGAATTGGATATTTATTTCCTGACCTTCTGCCAATATCATATGGATATATTGGCACCTAAACCGATGATCACGAGTACACGCTTATTTGCCTCGCCATCAATTAGGAATTATATAAAAATATATTTGATTTTTTGTCTATACCCTCGAGTTCGGACATTTGATTTTCTAGCTATTCAATATTCCTTCAAGTTGTTACTAGTGGCATTAGCCAAGCGAGGAGACGTGGACGAATGGTATCAACACTGCATACATGACTGCTATTCGATAATCGCCTCAGTCGCTTTATATTCACGATTTACCGCATAATAAACTACTATTAGCCCCTTCTCTCGTTCACGTTTTGCCCTCCTTTTTAAGTAGGATCCATGTTACTTTCTTGATTTCTATTAGACTAAAGTTTATGGCCTTTCAACCCATAAGGTCTAGGGATTCGTTGATGGCATCTTGAAAAAAATATACATGGTCCCTATTGCCTTCAATTAATTGGATAACCAGAAATTACTTTACAGTTGGCTTCGAACTATTTCGGGAGTTTTCGACATTGCCGAAATATTCGTTAAACCTTCTAAAGGTTGAAATCAAGACGTCTATAAAGGGATTATCAATTATCATTATAATATGATAAGGAAGTTCACACGTTTGTTAGCGAAATTCTTGAATTCAGGGAGTCCAGTGTAGGCGTGGTACTGCCGAAAGTCCATCAATGTTACCATCGATAACAATTTACTATTGATTGATCAGGAGTCACGAGTACAACTTTTTCAGCTTCTTTGAACGTATTAAAGTATTAATGTCACTTATTTGCTTAAATCGCAAGTTGACTAAAAATTTAAAAGCAAAGAATAGACCACAAAAATTCATATCTTTATAGAAAACGTTTCGGAGTCCAGCTCCATCGTCAGTTCATAGAATCTAGAACATACATAGAAAGTCATAAGTTAATACAATTGAAAGCACAGAACACAATTAGAACCTAAATTTACGAGTAATAGGGCATAAAAACCTATCTATTCACAATTTCAAGGGGATAGGAGCTCACAGCTGAATTTAAACTGGGCCTAAGCTTAAAAATGTACAATGATTCTAAGATACGCAAATCTGAAGTACCGGAGGTAGAAGCTAACACCCTAAAGTCACTGTCAGCAACAGGCACATCACAGTGATGATCACCCTAATCCTAATCATCACCTAATAACACCCTAAAGTCACTGACAGTGACTTTAGGGTGTTAGCTTCAACCTCCGGTACTTCAGATTTGCGTATCTTAGAATCATTGTACAATTTTTAAACTTAGGCCCAGTTTTAATTCAGCTGTGAGCTATCCCCTTGAAATAGTGAATAGATGGGTTTCTATGACCTATTACTTGTAAATTTAAGTTCTAATTGTGTTCTACGCTTTCAATTGTATTAACTTGTGACCTTCTATGTCGTCTATTCTGGATTCTACGAACTGACGATGGAGCTGGACTCCGAAACGTCTTCTATAAAAACATGATTTTTTGTGGACTATTCTTTGCTTTTAAATTTTTAGTCAACTTGCAATTTAAGCAGAAGATAGTAATACTGGTAGCCTTTCTTCTACATTCCTTCTTGACTGATCTAACAGAAGATTGTAGGACATAGTGGCCGTATATTGCTTGCCGGAGACTGTAGTAATCATGCGCTGGGAGTTGATGGGAATTTGATTGGGTTGGGTGCATCTCTTGTACGACGCAGGTGTCGTACAAGAGACAACACGTTTTTCAGGCACCGACAGGTTTTCAGGCACGCATGACCAGGCAAAGGAGAATTTGAAAGACTCGCTCTTAGCATTAAGAATGTTCCTACTCCTAATCGTCCTGAATTTTTAGGCAACCTGCAAAGTTTAGCGTACCGGCATTTTTATGGCTTCAAGTCCTATAAAGTTTTCTCCTCTGTATTCCAACCTCGTGACACAATTTTATTGAAAGGCCTAGCAAAAAATAAAGACCTAGTCATTAGCGACTTTAGAGTTTGGTCTCGTATAAATTTATTCTTTAAAGTACCCATGCCATTTGACCATCTTATAATTAATGAACAATTTCCACGCGTCAACTTGACTAAAATGAAAATTTTTACAGAACTTACAATCGCTACCCTTTTACTCGGCTCCCAATAACTTAACAAGTTGAATCTTCGTTTGATTAAGTTTTAACTCAGCATTTGGGGTTAAGGCCGGTCCACATACTCAGTTTTACACGATTTATCTGCGCAGTTCAAAACGTTGCAGATAAAACGTTGCGTGAGGACAGGAAAACTGCGCTGTTTTGAAGCCGGCGCGAAGACTGCACAGTTGCGAGGATATTGGAGCTACAGATCATAGATTTCGATGGACTGCGCAGATAAGTCGGAACGTTAGACTGTAGCACCGTTTTCCGATTCAATTTGTGCTCAGTTTCAATTATTCTAGCGACCATTAATGGCGGACCTTCGGTAATGTTCTCGGGAATTTATTGCTCTATACGAAAGTTTTCCTTGCATTTGGGGAGTAAAATCCAAAGACTATAGCAACAGGAACAAAAAAGGTGGAGACATATGAGAGCTTAGCAGAAAAATTCAAAGAAATCGATGCAAGCGCAAACAGTGAAACAGCTGTAAAAAATTAATTATTTGAGAGAGTCTGACCGTGAAAAATAGGGACAATATTAATAAATCGATTCCATCTGGAGCTGGTGAAGATGACGAGCCATTTTCTGGTCTACATTTCTGGTATTTTGATTCCTCGCATTTCCTAAATGGTCTAAGCTTTTTCTTAAACAAGGCGCAATGCCAAAATTGACCGAAGTACTGCCTCCTCCACGGTGAGATCGAACAAAACTGAGCAAACTACACATATGTCGGCACCGTGTGGACGCTCTGGGGGCCCAGCCGTAAGCCACAAATTTTACTCTTAACACATTGAGTGCGGCACAAGCGCTGGCAGATGGCCTAAAAACGGCCAAGTCCGCGGATAAAAAGGCCTATAATTTAAAATACACTAGTAAATTTGTAGGTTCCAGTGCGAAGATTAAATTTCCCTTTTTCACGCACATTTTAAAACTTAACGAGGTGGTCCTGCCATTACACATTTTTGTCGACAAACGCAATTGAAAAAACTAAATTGACGAATTTGTCCAGAATAAAGATCCTGCAACACATCGGTGGGTCGTGCCGCCACGCCAGTGCAGAGGGTCCCACTCCTGGGCAGAGAGTCCCACACCAGGGCAGAGAGTCCTACTCCAGGGCAGAGCCCCACTCCAGAGCAGAGTCCCACTCCAGGGCAGAGAACCCCATTCCAGGGGGAGGTTCCAGGGGGCACTAACCATTCACCTGGGGGCGCTATATCCTCACCTGGGGGCACTAATCACTAACCTGGAGCGCTAACCACTAACCTGGGGGCGCTAACCACTCACCTGGGGGCACTAACCACTCACCTGGGGGCACTAACCACTCACCTGGGGGCACTAACCACTCACCTGGGGGCACTAACCACGCACCTGGGGGCACTAACCACTCACCTGGGGGCACTAACCACTCACCTGGGGGCACTAACCACTCCCCTGGGGGCACTAACCACTCACCTGGGGGCACTAACCACTCACCTGGGGGCACTAACCACTCACCTGGGGGCACTAACCATTCACCTGGGGGCACTAACCACTCACCTGGGGACACTAACCACTCTCCTGCTGGCACCAACCAATCACCTGGGGGCACCCACCACAAACCTGGGGGCACCAACCACACATGGAGCTATCTTAAGGTCGTTGTAAAGTAACGGTTCTAAACACTCAAACAATACACCTGCCGAAGCCAGTCAGGACTATGGCAACACACACAAAAATTTTTCTCAAATCATCTCAGCTGAATTGCATTTTGCAGTGGGATGCGGGGGGCATTGATAGGTATTCGTATATAGCCAGTAGCTCCTTCGCCGGCTCAACGCCTCGGAGCAAGACAGCACTGCACAGCATCCACGGGCACTTCAAATTTGAGAACGATAAAGTGGCAGCCGGCCGAAGCCGGCTTTCGTCACGGGAGCTCAGCACAGCTCACCTTCCGCTTCAGCGGTCAGAACAGAACTCGATGCATTGGGTCGCCTGCCGAAGACCACAACTGCCCTGGATGTAATGTACCATCATGATTCCTGCCTTCCGGAACGTAGCCTTCAACACTTCAAGAAGTCCGTATCTAGGCCGTGGGTCGAACCAGCCCTCGGTCGAACGGCCACTTGTCGAAGGACGATAAATTTTGGAACAGAACTATGCTATCTGAAACCTAACCGCAGATGCGGTAAACGTAAAATTAGGTAATTTAACGATGCCCAGATGTCAGATTCGATCCGCGGCCTGGTGGTGCACGGCAGGTGGTGGTCAAGGCCGGAGGAGGACAAAGCCTAGTGGTGCACGGCCGATTGTGGATATCCGGAGAGATACAAGGCGTTCGATTCAGGGCTTATTGGTGCACAAAGTTGGTGGTGCGCGGCTGCCCTCCCGATGCATTAACTTTCGTCAGCCTCAAAGCTAGAAGCCACAGACTATGCTTGAATTCTGTAATCCAGACCAGTGACACACTGCTGAAAGATAATAGCGTCGTAGGTCTTCAGTCAATGCGTAAGCATGCCCACTCGTAAGCTGCAAGCAGGCAGTTCCTCATCCGGCTGTACCCACTCCAGCCAAAACTCTTCTGACCTAACCTATTCACGCTGTCCGGGCTCACGACTTCCTTGCAGCCAATGACTGGCTCTAACATCACAAATGGACCGTCTTTCTAACTTCCTGCAGCCAATGAGGTTAGGTTAGGTCCGCTTAGGTTTGTTTTGTATAGAGAACTGTTGCAACTTGTGTAGGTTACGCCGGAAGAGGTTTGGCCGGATGCTGTATGGCCAAGCTTACCTTTAGCAAGCTTAAGTTGTGGCTGTGGACATCCGGAGCTCTGGCTTTGAGCACTTGACTTCATAGGCTGTTTTGACCTCTAGCGTTCTTACATGTCGGAAAGGAATATAAACTAAATGTGAAGTTTGCAAAGCTGGCCTCTGGCATGCGTCCCAACGCTCCAAAAATAGCTACGATTTCATTCCGACTTGAGACTGCGTAGACAAATCGTTGTGTAAACATGAGCGTGTGGACCGGTTTTTAGGTTCGGATAGCATAGTTCCGTTTCAAAGTCTATCGTCGTTTGACGAGTACCCACCAAGTTCCAGGGTTTAGTTAAATTACGTAAGTTTTAGCTCACTTCAGCTCATGTTAGGCTTCAGTTAGTTTAGTTCTGTTCCAAAATCTATCGTCCATCGACAAGCCGGGATGCATGCCAGAGGCCAGCATTGCCCAAGATCAGCATTTCCATCATACTCCTATCCGATGGTGATGACGCATAACCGTTTGGGACAGTTGACATTTGCGGCAATGCAGCGTGGTCAGCGGACCCTTAGGAAAACAGCATGTGTAAGAAGTGATGGCATTGGTTAAAAAGCATTGGAGAACAACGTAGTGACCGTTAACTATGTGGAGTAGCAGCTTGTGTGCTGAAGCAGTGTTGGTTTAAAGTTCGTGTGGTGAGATGGGTCAATTGACTACAGCTGCTTAGGTGCTTTTAGATGGTTGATGTTGGCTCCAGCCCCTCCAGGGCTGATTTGAGCGTTAATTTGCTGGCCTACGGATGCGAACCCGACAAGCCGCTGTTCGACCGTGACGAGTGTGGGACGATTCGATGCGAGTGATGAATACGGACGGGTTGGTGGCGGTGCTCAAATTTATTGCAGGGCCCCGGAGCTGTGGCGTAGCCCATACTCCCGGAGTATGGGCTACGTTCCTGAGGGAAGGAATCATGAAAGTCCATCCGAAACACGGCCGTGGTGGTCTGTGTCTAACACAGGCAACCCTTGCAGAATGGTCTGATATCTCAAAATACTATGTTCCTTTATAATTAACTATAGAATTGCACCATATTAAAAATAAATCCTAAATAATAAGATTATCTTAGTCTTCAAATTCAGCCTGTCTGCAAATATACTAAATACTAATTTCTAGCGATTAGGTATTCTATCTAGGTATAGTCTATAGTGACTATAGACTATACCTAGATAGAATACTAGAATACCTAATCCCTAGAAATTAGTATTTAGTGGCAATCGAGAACATATTTTTTTTCTAGGGTCAACATACAATTTCTGAACGCAAATTAAGCATATGTATTGCTTCACAATTTTATGAACGTCGATGGTAAACATTCAAAATATAACTCAGTTTACAAATAAATTTACATTTAAAAAAATTAGTTTTTACATATCTCTGTCTCCAATGTTAGTAGGTTCTGCTCTGCTGAGCAGCTGAGGCGACAATGCAAGTTTAGTACTGGCAGCGCAGGCATCGACAACCACAAGTGGCGCCAGTTCACATACTTCTGGCTACAACAACACTCGTTCAAAACTTCACGTTCAAAGATCAGATTTAGAAGTTGAGTTCGTTCAATGCTTTCCAAATAGATGCTCTAGTTTGTCATAGCGGCTCAGACGTTCATTCCTTTCTAATCCGCATCCGCTCTACTCTGTATTTTGTTTTCAATTCAATTCCTAATTTAGAGCAAACTCTTTGTTGAGGATTTTTTTTTGTAATTGACATATCGATTCGACACCGTGTACGATATTTTAAAACAAATTTACAGAACTAAGTTTCATAGCACTTTTTCCACGCATAAGTTTATGAAA
>NW_025937624.1:0-586 GCF_000764305.2 Hyalella azteca | reverse complement strand
TCATCATTGGGACATTTCATCACTACAGCAATTCATCATTGGGACATTTCATCATTATAGCAATTCATCATTGGGACATTTCGTCACTACAGCATATCATCATTGGGACATTTCATCACTACAGCAATTCATCATTGAGACATTTAATCATGATAGTAATTCGTCTTAAAAGCTGAGCATGTAGGTTAGGTTATGTTAATTTAGTAGAGGATTAAATGGTGAAATGTCCCGATGATGAAATGCATCCATGATGAAATATTTTCTTTGCTGAGATGAATATTTTCTGAATATTTTCTTTGCTTATAAAAGTATCAAAATAACTGTTGTTAAACCAGTAGAAGTAGCCGTATGCAAAGGGTGTGCTACTAATGGTAAAAAGAATTAATTTATTTAGTAGTGGTGTCAGCTTTGATTATGTTAGCCAATTGCTGATTTTTAGCCATCTTGCTGATTCCGATCAGAATTTTCACAACTAGTTTTGGGTCTCGAACCCCCCCAACTCGCTGCTCTAATCTTGGTGACCTTTTCAACTCTAACGGCACGAGATTAAAAAAAAATCGGATTACTTAAAATCACGTGGGAGGGA
>NW_025937623.1:13043-26459 GCF_000764305.2 Hyalella azteca | reverse complement strand
CTTTATCATCAGTGAGCTATTTTACTTATGGACCAGGCAGTTGCCTTGACGCAAGGAGGCAATATGGCAATGGTGGCAATGCAGGAATTGGTGGCATGGCATTAGTGGCAATGACAGCAATGAATGCGATGATGCCAATGATGGCTTTACTGCTGATTGTGACAATGGCTTCCAGTCTGTTAATGATAGCAATACTAATAAAATTATTGCGATTTTGGAAATAGTATAAATGGCGACCCTGACGGTTATGGTAGCAATGGTAGCAATGGTAGAATAGTTCAATGAGACAGTAATGGCAGCACATGTATTTTTGAATGACTCACACTCTGGGCAATAAAGGCATTTAGGGCAATGACTGAGCTGAGGACAATATGGGCATTTTGGGCAATGAGTGAGTAATCAAGGGCAATAATGCATTCAAGGCAATAGAGCCATGATTTAGGCATCATGCAGGGCACTAAAGGAAGATTGCCATGATGAAGGCGAATTGCCCTGATGGCAGCGGGTTGAGGGCAGGATGGATTGCATTAGATGAAGCCACCGCGGAGCACGCGAGCTTTGATGTTAATGTCATCTTACTGGGGAGGCCGAGCAGCGGCCGCCGATAACACGGCCATGATAACGGCCTTGATAACGGCCTCGATAACGGCCATGATAACGGCCCAGATCACGGCCTCGATAACGGCCATGATAACGGCCTCGATAACGGCCATGATAACGGTCATGATAACTGCCAGGATAACGGCCATGATAACGACCATGATAACGGCCATGATAACTGTCAGGATAACGTCCGTGTTAACGGCCGTGATAACGGCCATGATAACGGCCCTGATAACGGCCTCGATAACGGCCATGATAACGTCCGTGTTTACGGCCATGATAACGGCCATGATAACGTCCTTGTTAACGGCCATGATAACGTCCGTGTTAACGGCCGTGATAACAGCCTCGATAACGGCCATGATAACGTCCGTGTTTACGGCCATGATAACGGCCTTGATAACGGCCATGATAACGGCCTTGATAACGGCCTAAATAACGGCCTTGATAACAGCCTCGATAACGGCCATGATAACGGCCTCGATAACGGCCATGATAACGGCCTTGATAACAGCCTCGATAACGGCCATTCTGTGTTGTGTGATGTATACTATATCGCTGCTCTGTGTTGTGTGATGTACTGTATTGCAGCTTTGTGTTGTGTGATGTATACGATTTATACTGTATCGCTGCTCTGTGTTGTGTGACATATACTGTATTGCTGCTCTGTGTTGTAAGACTTATACTACATCGATGCTTTGTGTTGTATGACGTATTCTGTATCGCTGCTCTGTGTTATGTGTGTATGCTATATCGCTGCTCTGTTTTGTGTGACGTATATTTTATAACTGCTTTATGTTGTTCCAATTATCAATGCTAAATATATTGCTGCCCTTACCTGTGCAAATCATTTTTATTTATATCGGCATTTTGCTATGATGTATAAAGATGTTGTTGAAGATCAGTTAGCAGTTTTTCCTAATCTTTTTCTAACTGCAGTTTTTCAATTTGCATGTATAAATATTTATTTAAAGTGTTAGACTATTTATTTATTTGCCGTGTTAGATTATTTATTTATTTAACATGTAAAACTATTTATTTAGCGTGCAAGACAATTTAGCGTGTAAGACTATTACTTGTACTCGGAAGTTAAAGATGAGGTAGAAACTTCTAGCTCCTGAAAACAACTATGAGTTTTTTATGTACATAAAATGAAAAATGTCTCAACAAAATTGTTAGTAAGAATTATTTCGGCGGCGAGTCTTCAAAGAAATTTCTTTTATATTAAAACACAAGCCAAACAATATCAATGTTCATACTTATCTTTATCTATCATGTACAGCTATATTGTAATATATGGGTAATATATGATCATGTAATGATGTAACTCATCTATCTATATTAAGCTATGTAATGCATGCTGTTGTTGNCGCTGCTCTGTGTTGTGTGATGTATACTATATCGCTGCTCTGTGTTGTGTGATGTATACTATATCGCTGCTCTGTGTTGTGTGATGTATACTATATCGCTGCTCTGTGTTGTGTGATGTATACTATATCGCTGCTCTGTGTTGTATGACGTTTATTTTATAACGGCTTCATGTTGCTCCAATTATCAATGCTAAATATATTGCTGCCCTTTCTTGTGCAAATCATTTTTATTTATATCTGCACTCTTGCAATGATGTATATAGATTTTGTTGAAGACCAGAGAGCAGTTCTTCCTAATATTTTTCCAACTGCACTTTGAATTACTATTTATGTGTTTAACGTGTTGGATTATTTATTTATTTAACATGTAAGACTATTTATTTAGCGTGTAAGACTTTTTATTACTTGTACTCGGAAGTTCAAAGATGAGGTACAAACTTTGTGCTCTCGAAAGCAACTATGATTCTTTTACATAAAATGAAAAATGTCTCAACAAAATTGTTAATAAAAATTATTTCGGCGGCGAGTCTTCAAAGAAATTTCTTTTATATTAAAACACAAGCCAAACAATATCAATGTTCATACTTATCTTTATCTATCATGTACAGCTATATTGTAATATATGGGTAATATATGATCATGTAATGATGTAACTCATCTATCTATATTAAGCTATGTAATGCATGCTGTTGTTAGTTCTGTAATTACTTATTATAAATTACTGTAATTACTTATTATAAATATTATAAATTAAAATTAAATTATTTTATTTGCACAGCCGCTCTACACTGAACATGTGCACTATACCTAGCAGATGTTTTTGCCCTACATCTGCCAAATGTTCTACGTCGCGTAGGAATTTCCCTACATCTGTCATATATGTTTTACTTCGCGTAGGAATTTCCCTACACCTGCCATATATGTTTTACTTCGCGTAAGAATTTCCCTACATATTGAACAGGAGGATTCATGACCAATTTTAAGGAATAATTCCTATTTCCTAGGATTCAACTTCTCAACTGAGTTCACTGGACAGACCTTTATACTGTCAACTGTAATGGGACATTTAGAATAGAATAGAAGTGTCGGCACTTAAGAAATAGGCCCACGGCCTGTTGCCGAGTATTGAATTTTTCGTGACTTGATTCACAAGGATCCGGCCTTTAATTGGAACCCGATCTTCCCACAACATTTGGGCCAGTTAAGGAAAGTGTTTCAGCCCATCGTCTTACTTTCCAAACATTTCCATATTAGCCTATTATAGAAGCATAATATTATTAACATATGTTATACCCTTAGTATCCTTATAGTATGTTTTTCGGACGTCTCAGTCACTGGCCATGATAGATCGCCACCTCCGTATTTTTTATAATTAATTTTTAATTTTTTCAATTATTGGTTAAGTCATTAGCATAATCTTTTATAAGTATATTCCATTTTAGCGTATTTCTAAAACATGTTAAACGCCTCAAGCGGTCGTATTTGGATGATGCGGCCAAACGCCAAAGTAACGACCACTTAAGTCTTTGATTTGCAGGCAACGCAACAGTGATTTAAAAAAAATCATTTATAAGCGAAAATTTTCACGTTTTCGACAATCAAGTCGTGTATGCTCACGCATAGAGCGAATAATATATAAATCAACATCAAAACTCGTGTTGCATAAACATCAATATCGAGTCTTACAAATGCATGGTAAGAACGTCTACAAAAATGTCTTACAAGAACGTCTGCACAAATCTGCGTCAAACATCTGCGTAGCACAGCTAAAAATACACATGAAAAAAATCACCATGTGTTGTGTGGGAAAAGATGTGACGTGTTATAAGAAATAGCAGGGAGCTAGTAACAGAAATAGCGTGTCACAGACATAGGTAACACTGCAAGAAATATCATGATTAAAATCACACGTGTTGTGTGGGTATAGATAATAATAGATTTAACGTTATATAAGAAACAGTGGGGAGTTCAGTAGAGACATGAACGATGCACTTGTGATGGGGATTTAAAAGAGGGGGGATTTTGATGGAAGCTCATCAACAAATTGGCCTCAAAGACACGAAACTTTTCCTCAAATTAACTTCATCGCGTCATATAATTCTAATCATGCTAATGGGATGGATAAATTTAATAATTAATGATAATTTGAGGTTTTTATAAAATATTTCACGATGCGAGAAATTTTATTCTTCTATGAATATTTACTAAATACTGAATAATATGTGATGACAGCGATCAACGGTAAGAAACTGCAGGGAAAAAAGCAAGAAGCAGTTGTAAATAGTCGCGTTACTGTATGTAAATACAACACTTCTTAGCAATCATTCTACAATCACTCTACTCGTAACCGTGGATACTTATGAAGATACCGAGGATACTTATCATCGTAGTTAGACTTGACACCACATTTTCTGTAAATAATGTGATCATCTTGCTGTGAATAATGTGCGCATTATAAAATAATGCTGTAAATACCATTAATAATGCTGTAAATGCCATTGATAATGCTGTAAATTCCATTTACTTTGCGCCTCTTCCTGTTCGTTTCGCTAACACATGCAGTTTGTTTTCAGACGATCATGGAATATCCAGCTATGGCCCGCCGATGTTTTCGCAGAAGAAATGAGCCCGTCTTCCGCTAAATATTTTCTCCCCAACCAATCATCACAAATAATGGAAAGTTTCATAGGTTGTCCGGCTGACCGTTAATACCAAGATTGGATTAGTAGGTCGAGTAGGTTTGAAAAAATTGACTAATATTTAATATTATAAAAGTACCACAATTATAGAGAAGGGTGGGGCTTTGACCAAATAGCGATTCACTTCCTGCCAAGGTGTGTGTCATCCAAACCCAATTTTACCCGGCAAAAAGCCGTATCAGTGCTACGTGTAGTAAGTAGTTCGCTAATTAGACAGTCTGATCCTTTAATTATATTAGAGATTATTTATTAATTCTATTATAAATTTTGTAANCGCTGATGATCTATTAGATCGCTGAAGATCTATTAGATCGCTGATGATCTATTAGATCGCTGATGATCTATTAGATCGCTGATGATCTATTAGATCGCTGATGATCTATTAGATCCCTGATGATCTGTATGAATCACTGATCTATTCTACTGATCTATTCTCGATTACGGTTAAGTATAGCGTTACTGCCTTATTTATATTTATGTCTTGATCCATATTGTACTTCCATATTGCACGTATTGTAACGTTCCTTAATACATAGCAATTATAGAGAATTATCCGTAATTGAATTTACGGATAATTCTGTATTATCCGAATTATTCGTAAAGCGACGCATGAATCAATATTACATAACCAGGAAACAAATGTAGGAAGCGCTCGCTAACTGAACTTATGAATAATATCGACGCTATTGTGTATCTATAAGAATACACTGATAGTAAATTAATATTAATAATATAATATGGTAAGTCCATGCGTTGACTGCTAATCGCTTCATAGAGACTGCAGAGAATCATGATAGTTTTCTTTTAACGTAATCGCTGTTCCAAAGGAAAATAGAGCTTAAAATTGGGCTGTCGCAGCGGCGGCTGGCTATAAGCCGCCTATGATACTCACCAGTTACAAAATTAGCAATGAAGATCGGGTGCACTAAGATGTTAAATAAAACATGTTCAGTTTTGCGTTGAATTTCAAATTTTATTAAAATGCGAGCCAATTGCTACATTCACTTCCTGCAGTGCTGAGATTTTTGGTATACGTAATAAATATATCATTTTATATACATCGTTTATCTCTATCTTAATTTCACATCATCTGTTCAAGACATGTGTTACAATGGATGATTTTGAGGCACTGCGACTAAAAATAATATGTTTCAAGACATTTGGCAACGAAACATCGTAGTTGCCCGATGTAAGATTCTCAACTTATTTATTTTTTGCTACGCCGGGACGTTTTTAATCTACGATCTCATTTGTTCTTCAGCGCCGCCAGGATGGACCAGTCCGCTGCGCGAGAATTTGTGATGTAATTCATTTTTGCAACAAAAAGCAATATGAAACTTGCTAGAGGTGTGAAATATCGTTTCAATAGAGATGTCGTTGATAATGAATAATGCTGACAATGAGAGTTATTTCAGCATTAATAAATCTAACAATCTTTTCAATTTCAAGTCGAAGACAGAAACTATCTAATTTCAACCCCGTTTCAAAAATTTTTTGCTGTTATTATGATTTTACGCGTTTCCTGGCGACGACACATACCCTGACACTCAGACATGGTGACAACACATATCCTGACACGCAGACATGGCGACGACACATATCCTGACACGCAGACATGGCGACGACACATACCCTGACACGCAGACATGGCGACGACACATATCCTGAGACGCAGACATGGCGACGACACATATCCTGACACGCAGACATGGCACCGACACATATCCTGACACGCAGACATGGCGGCGACACATATCCTGACACGCAGACATGGCGACGACACATACCCTGACACGCAGACATGGCGACGACACATACCCTGACACGCAGACATGGCGATCCTCGCGAATTCTTTTCCATCCTGCAGGAAAGTTTTAAGTGCGTTTGAAAGTTTGCGTTTAAAGGAATCTATTTCAAAAGTAAATTGAGCCAAAGTTTGTGCGCCAGCAAATGACGAACAGGAGTTTTAATGCAAGCAGTTCCTTCAGCCTATAGATGACGCTTCAAGGCATCATTGAAATTTAAATAATTTGGAACAGTTTTTTCCAAACTATGAGATCGCGCGCAACTTGCAGGTCCAATTTAGTAGTTAACGTATAAACAGGTACTTGAAGAGTACCATTGGTACTACCTATATAACGCCTTTAAATACCGTTATTCGTTTTACATCTCACCTATTTTGTGAATATTTTGAGGTGTACTTATTAAATTCAAGCGTGGGCCGCTGGGACCCTTCAGATGGGCGGCATGTCGCAACTGACATAATCGTCGCTAGATTATTTTGTGTTAAAGTTTAATAGTAGAATATGCGTTGAAGAATAGGCCTGGTTATCCGTTATATAATATTGTGAAGTACAAATTAAGTTGCGAAATACCTTGCATGACTTTAAAAGTAATCGAATATCATATAGAGAGCTAAAGAACCACCTGAAAAAGCATCACGCTCTATCTGAAACACCTCAAATACCAACTGCAAGACCTCGCGCACCACCTAGAAGACCTTTGCGTACCGTCTGAAAGACATTCGGTTACGATCTGGAGCGTATCATCTGAAAGTCCATTGCGTATCATCTGAAAGTCCATTGCGTATCATCTGAAAGACCATCGCGTATCATCTGAAAGACCATTGCGTATCATCTGAAAGACCCTCGCGTATCATCTGAAAGACCCTCGCGTATCATCTGAAAGACCATCGCGTATCATCTGAAAGACCATTGCGTATCATCTGAAAGACCATCGCGTATCATCTGAAAGACCATTGCGTATCATCTGAAAGACCATCGCGTATCATCTGAAAGACCACTAATGGTACGCGGAGCACAGTTCAGGAAGAATTTGTTCAGAATCGCCTGTTCGGTGGCACAAGAATGAGATGCTTGGACGATGTTACCACGTCATTGAATTGCAGGTGTGATAATAAGGTTGATGTGGAATGATGAGTTGATTCTGAAGGAAGAATTGTGTAGCTCCACCTGCTTGATTACAACCGTCCATCATCCACCACACAAACGGTGTCCTCCACCTTACGAACAACATCGTCGTCCGCACGAATAACGTTGTCCACTAAACGAACGGTTTAATGGACGTTTAGTGAACCAAACGAACGAATTTCAACGAACGGTTATGTCCACTCCACCATCGATGAATTCTCGGCACAATCAAACAATGACATTAGCTTCATTGTCAATAAAGAAGTGCTTGCGAAATCATATGTCGCATACAATTAAATGTATGCGATATTATCGTAAAACTAACCGACATGATCGAGTTTAATGGCAACAGGCAAAGAATTCGTGGCTACGAAACTTAATTTTTCTTCGTAATTTGGAACAAACCTTGAAATAATAACAATACAGGAGCTCATGAAAATGTTTTCCGAATGATTTTTAATTAGATTCTGTTTTGAATGAGGAACATAATCTACCATCGGTTTTAGAGGAGGCCACCTCTACAGCTCTCCTATAGCCGTGTTATATAGTGCAGAGGCTGCGTTCTCTAAAAGTGCGTTATATATACGAAATTGCGTTATATATGACGCGCGTGACGCATCACTTCGTTATACACCTGTGCTATGAACGCGTTATCGTCACATTAATCTTCTCTCATATGAGTCATATTTCATTTAATTCTCAATATCGTTTATAACTTAATAATCAATGAAGAATAACTTAATAATTTGATTCCATCTAAAGAAAGAATATTCGGCGAGCAAATTGGATGACAGTTCAATAAATATTTGTACTGAAAGTACAGAAATTACCTAGAATCGATATAATATTCTCAACTGCCAGAAAATTTAATAGAATACCTGTTCGTAACTCTGTCAGTCAATCACTGACGGCTTTTTAAACTAAACCCTCCAATCACAGACGAGAATTCGGACGCTACGTGTACTTGGGCAAAATTTAATAGTTCCATTCAAAAACACGCGCATGAAAGTTCCTTAGCAGTCGCAATAGAATTGTTTCAACTATAACAGTACTACCCTAGATTCTTCTCACTGATTTAGTTTTCTGATTTCTTAGTCCAAGAGAGCTAAATTTCACCCAACAGCTAACATGAAAAATTGGATGAGACTTTCTTTTTTGAATTTTTAGGAATTACAAATAATTAAATAAATGTATAGAGGAAGGTGCACGAGCATTCATTCCAATGCTGCCTAAAGCGCTGTGCGAAATACACGTTCACAGTTGGCGTAAAATTCCAACTCTAGTCACTCTTCCGTAACCCTGATCACGCGCGGTCATCTCTTGATTTAAAATTTTAGCGTTCTGCTGTACATACGAGGTGTACTTTTTTCAGAAAGTACAGTTTTTTAAATTACGCCACCCTAGCTTTGAGGCGGCCGTTAAGCGCCTGTGTTACTACATCTGTTGGGAAGCCACAGACGGCATTATTGATCCTTCATGCATTTGTTTACATGATTTTAAATTCCTACAGTTATTGAGAATCACACTAGCTGCAAAATAAGTGCTATAATACGTTAAATTTTTCTGTTTGAGGTTTTACATCAGGTGGCATTCATCGTTTATAATCAATGATGTGGATTACGAAAACATTGTTAATGATAGGATGATGCGAGAATGGGTTAGGGCCTTTAAAGATGACCGCAAAAACATTCACGATGAAGAAAAATGTTAGAGACCTTTAGTCATTACCGGTGATCTGATTCATAAAGTGGACTGTAAAGCTGAAAAGAACACACAATTAACATATTGTGTTGTTTTCTTCTTATGTTAAAATAGAACTTACTTTAAAAACACGACATATACTTACATGTCACCCATCGAAACGTCATTTTATGTTTATGTCTGACGCTCATTTATCCCATTGGACAAATATATCGCCTTTAATTTCAGGCTGCACTATGAATACGTCGAGATATATACTGCATGTTCAATTTTTTCGATTAATACATTTCAGCAACACGGTATGGATGGGATGGGATTTTTCGCACTCCTAATAAAATTAGTTGGTTAAGGGTTAAGCCTTCGTCTGCTGACACATCGACCTTCGTCAATGCTATTCGTACCTTACTACTGTCAGCACACAAAGAAATTACGAAAGACGTAACGAGTGGCGACAGATCAGCAAAAGATGTAACGAGCGACAGCAAAAGACGTAACGAGTGACAGCAAAAGACGTAACGAGTGACAGCAAAAGACGTAACGAGTGACGGCAAAAGACGTAACGAGTGACAGCATCCCACAACTAGCGTGACACACAACTAGCGTGACACAACTAGCGTGACACGCAACTAGCGTGACAAAACTTGCGTGACACGCAACTTGCGTGACACACAACTAGCGTGACACAACTAGCGTGACACATAACTAGCGTGACACAACTAGCGTGACACAACTAGCGTGACACGCAACTAGCGTGACACGCAACTAGCGTGACACACAACTAGCGTGACACACAACTAGTGTGACACACAACTAGCGTGACACACAACTAGCGTGACACACAACTAGCGTGACACACAACTAGCGCAACTCGCGACTAGCGTGACACACAACTAGCGTGACTCGCGACTAGCGTAACACACAACTAGCGTGACACACAACTAGCGTGACACACAACTAGCGTGACACACAACTAGCGTGACACAGAACTAGCGTGACGCACAACTAGCGTGACACACAACTAGCGTGACACAGAACTAGCGTGACACACAACTAGCGTGACACATGAGAGCAGAGCCATTTTGCTGCGATAATTAATAAAGTGGTGAATGGGATAACGAATAAGATGGTGCAATGTGAAGATAAAGATATGAATGAGATGATACAAAAAGGAAAAGAATTATATAATAATGGATAAGGTAATAAATAAGATAAAGTATAGGACAATAAATAAGTTAATAAATAAGATGATGTAAAAGGTAGAGAAAAGAGTGATCGATAAGACAATGAATAAATTGATAAATAAGGCAATAAATAATACGGCGTGGAAGAAGTGTTCTCCCAGAGGTGCATCGAGTGTTTCTTAAGAAATCATCATGGCAGTAAACTTTAAAAGACAAGTGAGTCTCCGGGGCATTTATTATCTGATGTGAGATGAACGTCCCGCCGCTGCATTGGTAAATGTTTCATGACGTAGACTGGCAAATGTTATCAACATTGCAATGGGGATGTAAAGAAACATTCTTAACATTGCTGTCGGGTGTAGATGTTACGTCACTCAGTGGAAGCTACTTAATAAAGTGGCTGTGCAGTGACTAATACTGTGCAGTGCAGGGCAGTGAAAATTACTTACAGTGGCCGGGTGTATACTGTGCAGTGTGCAGTGCAGTGGAAGTTACTTACAGGTACGGGGTGTATACCTGTCTCTTATACACATCTAGATGTGTATAAGAGACAGNCATGACAACGGCCTTGATAACGGCCATAATAACGGCCTTGACAACGGCCATGATAACGGCCATGATAACGGCCTTGATAACGGCCATAATAACGGCCTTGATAACGGCCAATATAACGACCATGATAACGGCCTTGATAACGGTCTTGATAACGGCCTATAACGACTATGATAACGGCCTTGATAACGTCAAAGGCGCAATTGCAGCGATGTTCCTCGAAGTAATATCCCAGACGACATTTCGCTAAAATATTATGGAGGGTTCCACGCACAATAAATTCATTCAGGGGTTTTATTATCTAAAGAAATTCCGTAGTGATTATCGTGAATGACTGCATAAGATCCTTTCTATTTATGATGTCAGGAGATTAGGAACCACGCATTATTAAGACAAGATTCGCTTGAGAAAATGCCAAGCAAGTTCACCATATAATTACACAAGGTGATGACATATTATCATGACTTCTAGAGATGAGTTCGGTGATGATTTAGAGCGATGCCGGCAAGATCAAATGCAAACTTTTATTCTCGGGAAATTCCCCAACTTGGTTTCTTCAACAGCGACTCATAAGAAATGCTGTGCTCGCGCCATTACAAAACAGAGCTGCGGCTCCTAGCCGATTGATTTTTTTCTATCGTTTTTTTCGTAAGTTCAATTTAGTTTCAGCTAGTGGTCCCTTTGAACTTGTGAATGTTTGAAAAGTAAATGTGAAATGTTCGTGGAGGCAGAATAAATGTACAATGGCCTAATGCCTTTCTCTGGGCTTTATAAAGCGACTTTTTTGGTGGAAAGAGGACGGAATGTGCCTTGAAATTTATTTTTCGCCACTAGTATTCTGATTGACCTGAAATCTTGACGTCATGGGGTTAAACTAACTATAAACCAAATGAAAAAGTACAAACTTACCTAGTAGTTAGTTAGGTAGTGTGTCGTAAGTATAGAAAATAGTTAACGTATTTAAACTGACAGATCCTGGCTACGTAGAACTCATAACTTAATGTAAATTAGGCATTCGTTCTCACACATCTGAAAGCACAAAATGTGCACTCATTTTGTAATAAATAAGGCGAGCAATATACAAGGAATTTTGGAACCGTGATATGCTGTAATATGAAAGACTATCTGAATTCTTCATGAAATATGAATGCATTTTATTGAATATTGAAAGCTGAGAGCGCGATCTGTTTCTCTCAGTATACACACGCATAAGGATTTAACGATCACGAACAGTTCGCAGCCAGGTTTTCCCGCCGCTGCATTGGTAAATGTTTCATGACGTAGACTGGCAAATGTTATCAACATTGCAATGGGGATGTAAAGAAACATTCTTAACATTGCTGCCGGACGTAGATGTTGCGTCACTCAAACAGTGGAAGTTAATTACAGTGACGGGGTGTATACTGTGCAGTGTGCAGGACAGTAGAAGTTACTTACAGTGGCGGGGTGTATACTGTGCAGTGTGCAGTGCAGTGGAAGTTAATTACAGTGACGAGGTGTATACTGTGCAGTGAGCAGTGCAGTAGAAGTTATTTACAGTGACGGGGTGTATACTGTGCAGTGAGCAGTGCAGTAGAAGTTACTTACAGTACTGTGCAGTGAGCAGGACAGTAGAAGTTATTTACAGTGGCGGGGTGTATACTGTGCAGTGACAGTAGAAGTTATTTACAGTGGCGGGGTGTATACTGTGCAGTGAGCAGTGCAGTAGAAGTTACTTACAGTGACGGGGTGTATACTGTGCAGTGTGCAGGACAGTGGAAGTTACTTACAGTGACGGGGTGTATACTGTGCAGTGTGCAGTGCAGTGGAAGTTACTTACAGTGACGAGGTGTATACTGTGCAGTGTGCAGGACAGTAGAAGTTAATTACAGTGACGGGGTGTATACTGTGCAGTGTGCAGGACAGTGCAAGTTACTTACAGTGACGGGGTGTATACTGTGCAGTGTGCAGTGCAGAGGAAATTACTTACAGTGACGGGGTGTTTACTGTGCAGTGTGCAGTGCCGTGGAAGTTAATTAAAGTGAAAGGATTTGCCAGGCAGTGGAAGTATATCTTTATCATCAGTGAGCTATTTTACTTATGGACCAGGCAGTTGCCTTGACGCAAGGAGGCAATATGGCAATGGTGGCAATGCAGGAATTGGTGGCATGAATGGCAGTATAGTGGCAATGACAGCAATGATTGCGACAATTGCGGCAATTTCTGTCGATTATGACAATGGCTTCCAGTCTGTTAATGATAGCAATACTAATAAAATTATTGCGATTTTGGAAATAGTATAAATGGCGACCCTGACGGTTATGGTAGCAATGGTAGCAATGGTAGAATAGTTCAATGAGACAGTAATGGCAGCACATGTATTTTTGAATGACTCACACTC
>NW_025937623.1:2408-12787 GCF_000764305.2 Hyalella azteca | reverse complement strand
AGATGTGTATAAGAGACAAATATGAATGCATTTTATTGAATATTGAAAGCTGAGAGCGCGATCTGTTTCTCTCAGTATACACACGCATAAGGATTTAACGATCACGAACAGTTCGCAGCCAGGTTTCTTGAGCAATAACTACTATGAATTGCTTTTAACCCATCAATATTAGAATAATGCCTTGATATCCTTCAGTGAAGAATAAATATTAAAAATGAAAATTCAATGATTCCTTAACTACAATCCTTCGAATCCATTCTGGTGTTAGCGTGAGAAAATTAAAACAAAGGTTTACCTCCAGCATAAGAAAAAATCTTTGCAGTAACACCGGACAGTGTTTCTAAAGTAAACTACAGAAATGATGAATATGAATATGAATGAATATGCATTCAATTGAGCTTTGATATACATTTGCCAGTTTAGCATTGACCTATAAAAAGGAAGATCAGAATGCAGAACTAAGCGCACATGTTGTATTAACACAACATGTGCGCTTAGTTCTGCAACATTCATAATTATGTATGTTGAACGCTCCTTATTCAGCCTTTTATCATAAATAATATCTATTTTCGATCCGCGGGTTTATGAAAATTTGTAGAAAATTATAGTGTTGAGAATATATTTACGACATAGTAGTTGGTCCATTTATGAAACTGCAGCGTTCAAACATTGAACAGAAGGATTCATGACCAACAATTGAAGGAAGAATCCCTATTTCATAGGATTCAACTTATCAACTGAGCTCACTAGGCAGATCTTTCCTATCAGCTGTTATGGTAAAATAAGGTCAGTTAACGAAAGTGTTTAGGCCTATGGTCTTACTATAGCAACATTTAAATATTAGTATATTAGAAGCATATTATTATTAGCATATGTTATATCCTTAGTATCCTTATAATAGTATGTGTTTCGAACGTCGCAGTCCCAGGTCACGAAGGATCTCTGCCTCTGTATTTTTATTAATAATTTTATTGTTTTACTACTATTTAATAAATTATTTTTATTACTAATTATTTAATTAGCATATTCGACTATTAGCTATTCCATGTTAGCGTATTTCTGAAGTATAATAAACACTTAAACCGGTCATATTTGGATGATGCGGCCAAACGACCAAAAAACGCTCATTTCAGGCAACGTCACTATAATTTTCAACTAATAATTTCGTTTATAGTCGAATAATTCCACATTTTCGACAGTCAAGTCGTGTAAGCTCACATATTGAACGAATAACAATAAAAAATCAACATCAAAACTCGTGTTGCATAAACATCAATATCGACTATCGAATCTTACAAATGCATGGTAAGAAGGTCCACAATAATGTCTTACAACAATTTCAGCACAAAAATGTCTTACAAGAATTTCTGCACAAAAATTTCTTACAAGAACTTCTGCACAAAAATGTCTTACAAGAACTTCTGCACAAAAATGTCTTACAAGAACCTCTGCACAAAAATGTCTTACAAGAACTTCTGCACAAAAATGTCTTACAAGAACTTCGAGTACGTGGATATCAAATTCACGTACATCAAATACAGGGACATCAAGTTCGCGTACATCAAATACAGGGACATTAAATTTAAGTACATCAAATACAGGGACATCAAATTCAAGTACATCAAATAAAGGGACATCAAATTCACGTACATCAAATAAAAGAACATCAAATTCACGTACATCAAATACAGGGTCATCAAATTCACGTACATCAAATACAAGAACATCAAATTCACGTACATCAAATACAGGAACATCAATTTCACGTACATCAAATAAAGGGACATCAAATTCCCGTACATCAAATACGGGGACATCAAATTCACGTACATCAAATACGGGGACATCAAATTCACGTACATCAAATACAGGGACATCAAATTCACGTACAACAAATTCATGTACATCAAGTAAAGGGACAACAAATTAGCGTACATCAAATAAAGGGACATCAAATTCACGTACATCAAATTCAGGGACATCAAATTCACGTGAAACTGAAACACCAGCGCTCGCTGCCGCGGCAGGAGTCACCCGAACTCAATTTCAACTCCTGGACTCAATTTATTTACCTTTTGCAAATATCGGATAGCGGAAACCGGTGCCGGCATCCGATATCAGTGAGGTAGGTTTAGGAATTTTTTAATGACAATTAATGTCATTGTGAGCGCCATCTAAGTACCAGAGTGCATAGCACAACAGGTATTGCGAACTTCATCGTACACTGCACACTGTACAGTGCACAGTGAACACTGTACAGTGCACAGGACACAGTGAACACTGTACAGTGTACAGTGTACAATGTACAGTGTACAGTGTACAGTATCATGCAATCTAGCGTTTAGTTAGCAAATATCGTTGACGCTCTTATATTTCCCACGACTGAGAAGGATTCAGAGGCAACGTCCCAGCCTGAATACTCCCCATGTCATGAATAAATTCTGAAGAGTATGAAATATTTTGCTCCCAAATCTAAAGTTAACTAATTATCTGAATGATAATGTGATGAGCAATTGAAAAGTTTATTAAATCGACTATAAACAACTCTCTTAAAAATTCTTAGTTATTGCATTTTAAATATTGTGTGTTGAAATTTGTTATGATCTTTACTGTCAAATGTGACGTGGTCGAGTTTAATAGAAATGGTCGAGTTTAATAGAAATGGTCGAGTTTAATAGAAATGGTCGAGTTTAATAGAAATGGTCGAGTTTAATATTACGATGTGAATATTGTAAAGTGCAACACTTGGATTATCATCTTTATCATTTTATTAATTTTATTATACATAAATTTCAATTGATATACATAAATTGATTTATATTAATTTATTATACATAAATTGATTGATATTACCTTTCAATTGATATCAATATTACATTAATTAACTTATTCTCAGTGAAGTTTATCATATCTTAATCCTATTAGTTGATATTCAGCTGTGTTGAAGTTTTAAGTAAAGCAATTATTTATATTGATGTTTGAATCGCTAATGTTTTCTTGGTTCAGTTTTAATTCATCTATTATGACGGAACTTCACTTAGGAGCGTTGTGTACTTTTAATTTCTATTTGCAATCCCAACACAAAGGATCTGAAAGTCTGAACTAAAGCAAAAGAATTCGATATATGAAGTTGGACTGAAAGTACCGGAAGGCATCGAAGAAGTTGTGCTCGAAGGTTTTTGATGAAAATTGAGCTAAAGTAAAAACAATGTTTATGTTTTCGAGGTTTTATATGCGAAAATTGTTTTCTAATTATTGTTTTTGTTCAAATACAATTTTTTTGGTAAATTTGTGTAGTATTTAATTGATTTTTTAATTTAATTACTATTTAATCAGTTTTAATGTACATAATCACCGGTTTAATGTCTGGGGTGACTAAAGGATTTGCTTTTCTATTCATATTTTTACTATTATACTATAGTAATATAAATATACATAATATTATTATTACATTATTTAATAGTATACCTAATATTACCATACTATGCCTCTCGTAAATATTCTACTTTTCGTTTTTACTTCGACAGAATAGCTGTGAAACTAAAAATTTGAAAAAATCTAAATTTATATGAGTATAATAACACGCTCTAATATTATTTATTATTAAATAATTTTTATACTCNTGTAGAGGAGGTGATTTATTAGCCATTTATATTAATTTATTGAATAATGTACATGCGGCCATTACTGTCGCTCCCCACAAAACACTTGCACCTGTCTCTTATACACATCTAGATGTGTATAAGAGACAGAGTTAGAAGCCTTCATGCAGCAGCAATCTGCAATGTGGCAGAAATGTACGTAATTCTACGACACATGCTGTACAGTTGGAGGCAGAAGTGTGTGTAAGTCTATAGCACATGCCGTACAGTTGGAGGCAGAAGTGTGTGTAAGTCTATAGCACATGCCGTACAGTTGGAGGCAGAAGTGTGTGTAAGTCTATAGCACATGCCGTACAGTTGGAGGCAGAAGTGTACGTAATTCCATGGCACAATTGGAGGCAGAAGTGTGTGTAAGTCTATAGCACATGCCGTACAGTTGGAGGCAGAGATGTACGTAATTCCATAGCACAGTTGGAGGCAGAAGTGTGCGTAATTCTATAGCTTATGCAGTACAGTTGCAGGCAGAAGTGTTCGTATATAGCGCAACCTTTGTCTATATAGCTCAAAAAGAGAACACTATTGAACGCGGCTTTTTTTCTTGTTTATTTTTTAGACATTTTTAATAATTTTGTTTCTATGCGCCGATGTAGGGAATGGAAGTTTAACCGAAGATTCACATTCATTCAAGCATGATTTTTTGGAGCGTTTTTCCACACATTTTTTCCCCTTCCAAATTGAATGCAAATCTCGGTACCTCCGGGACCCCGACCAGACCGCAGACTCGCCAAACCACTTCTAGACGCACCTGGAACACTTGGGATTTTACTGTATTTTATTTTTACTGCCTGTCCAACAAGCCTGGGCCTATACTTTCAAAAAAAGTTAAGAGATCGTAAGTTCTTCAGCCAATCAATGATGGCCTTTCAAGCAAAATCCACCAATCATCGACAAGAAAACAGAGCGTAAGTACTTACGTTCACTATATACTTTCAAAAAAAGTTAAGAGATCGTAAGTTCTTCAGCCAATCAATGACGGCCTTTCAAGCAAAATCCACCAGTCGTAGACAAGACAATAGAGCGTAAGTACTTACGTTCACTTAGCGAGTTTTGAAAGTATAGGCCCTGGACTGCCGTATTACGTACACTTACACGTACACTACAAGTCCCGTTCACTTATCCTATTCCTTTTTCGTTCTTTCTTACCAATGATACAAGACATACAAGTTATCGTCCTTTCTGTTCATTTCTACGAATACTGCAATTCCCGTCACTGATTTTCATCCTCTCTATTTCTTTCTTATTTATCCCACAGGTTCTGTTCTCTTATCGTGCTCTCTCTCATGTTTCCCACGTATCCTACAGGTTCTGTTCTCTTATCGTACTCTCTCTCATGTTTCCCACGTATCCTACAGGTTCTGTTCTCTTATTGTACTCTCTCTCATGTTTCCCACGTATCGTACAAGTCACTCGTTGATGATGTACGATTAAGTTTTTCTGCTGATAAAGTCAACACAAACTTGTGTTTTGCAGACGAAGTTTGAGTTGAGTGATCGTCTACTGAATTGCCAATTAATTATTCACTGGATGATTAATCACCGGTGCCGGCCGATTTTTTATTTCTGTTCGCATGATTATTCATAATTGCTGTCAATAATATTATGTCATTTATGATGTTTGAAGTATTTGCTCAATCGAAAAATGTCCAGCATTTTCGTACGATAATTTATTTGATTTCGTCCTTCACAAACATGTGCTGAACAACGGATAGGAAATTATTGGAGGTACATCGATGGCTTTAAGTCGGCCATCCAATGGCCTTCGACAGAGGAACATAGAAATAAAATTTCTATTCCCATGCGCTTTTCCAAATTGTTTTCCGGACTGCAACCAATAAAACGTTTAATTTGTTTGAGCCGACACAAGCTGGCACAACATCACGACACAATATGACACAATATCCCGACACAAGCTGGCACAACATTGGAAGTACATCGATGGCTTTAAGTCGTCCATCCAATGGCCTCCGACAGAGGAACATATAGAAATAAAATTTCTATTCCCATGCGCTTTTCCAAATTGTTTTCCGGACTGCAACCAATAAAACGTTTAATTTGTTTAAGCCGACACAAGCTGACACAACATCCCGACACAATATGACACAATATCCCGACACAAGCTGGCACAACATCCCGACATAATATGTCACAACATCCCGACACAAGCTGACACAACACCCCGACGGAAGCCTATCCGACGTGTCGACACAAACTGATATAACATCGTGACATGTGACGACACGACATCCCGACACAAACCGACACAAACTGGTATAACATCGTGACATAACCGACACANCGACACATTATTCCCGACGTTGAATTTCCTTAATGCCGACAATTGGACGTCGGACGTTGGCGGCTGGAGCGCTCTGAGCTCAATTGTGTCGAGGGCTCCAGGAGACTTCAGCGTCAGTGACTCCATTAGGCGCACCATGGAGACCAGGGAGCACTCGGAGATCAGGACAATATCCTTTCAAAGGAAATCGCTCTCACAGCGGATAGCGACTGACAGAAAAAGAAGCAAAATTCAGAGCGTCTGAAGTCAGACCCAAAATTTGAGTTTCAATTCCAACATCCCTTGTCCAGTTAACTATCGAACTTCAATTTCATAATTTCAACATTCGATTTTAAATTCCAGAAAACTTGGAATAGCTAACGTCCTGTAACGTCCTCATCTTTGAACGTCTTACGTCTTGGAACGTTCAAATATTTGAACATGCAAAGATTTGAAACGTGTGTGTTACCCCACGAATAAAGAACTCTGCCGCCACACACCGCCACACCCTCTGCCGCCACACACCGCCACACACCGCCACACACTCTGTCGCCACACACCACCACACACTCTGCCGTCATACACTCAGTCGCAATACACCACGTCCGATGTCTTGGCAATTCTCCCTCTCAGGTCCGCTGGTGTATCGCCATTGTCACCCCACTCCCTCATCCGCTGGCAGACAGTTTGTCCCACAACCGCATCCTCTACCAGCACAAAATATGTTTACAAGCGCGTCCCAGGCATGCATTTCACTTTGAGGTGACAAGCGAAATTCTTTTATTTAATTCCTACGTTGGCCGATGTCGGATAGCTATGCTCTGCTCCGTAGTTTTCATTCGCAATCTCATGTTTCCGACGTAACGATCCGACTACAGAATCCGCGTTGCTCCCTTGATTTATTGTAAGTTTGGGGTCACTCGCCTGTAATTATGTAGTCTGCAGCAGCTAACTTTACTCGACGTTATCTAACTACAGTTCTCCTCGCCGTTAATGTATGACATTAACTCAACATCCTGCCTTGCATAGCGAGGGTTGCGTACTGAAGCTTCGGCTGCGCTCTTAACCACGAACCCGGGGGCAGTACTGTTCAGACTCGCTTTATAACGCGTAACGGCCTAAGTACACGTAGCGGCCTAAGTACACGTTGCGGCCTAAGTACACGTAGCGGCTTAAGTACACGTTGCGGCCTAAGTACACGTAGTGGCCTAAGTACGCGTAGCGGCTTAAATACACGTAGCGGCTTAAGCACAAGTAGTGGCCTAAGTACATGTAGCAGCTTAAGTACACGTAGCGGCCTAAGTACACGTAGCGGCTTCTAAGTACACGTAGCGGCCTAAGTACACTTAGCGGCCTAAGTACACGTAGCGGCCTAAGTACACGTAGCGGCCTAAGTACACGTAGCGGCATAAGTACACGTAGCGGCCTAAGTACACGTAGCGGTCTAAGTACACTTAGCGGCCTAAGTACACTTAGCGGCCTAAGTACACTTAGCGGCCTAAGTACACGTAGCGGCATAAGTACACGAAGCGACCTAAGTACACGCATCGGCCTAAATACACTTAGCGGACTAAGTACACTTAGCGGCCTAAGTACACGTAGCGGCCTAAGTATACGTAGCGGCATAAGTACACGTAGCGGCCTAAGTACACTTAGCGACCTAAGTACACGTAGCGACATAAGGCGGCATAAGTACACGTAGCGGCCTAAGTACACGTAGCGGCCTAAGTACACTTAGCGGCCTAAATACACGTAGCGGCATAAGTACACTTAGCGGCCTAAGTACACGTAGCGGCCTAAGTACACTTAGCGGCCTAAGTACACGTAGCGGCATAAGTACACTTAGGGGCCTAAGTACACGTAGCGGCCCAAGTACACGTAGCGGCCTAAGTACACGTAGCGGGCGATTTCTCGTCTGTCATTGCTTGGGTTAGCTTCGAAGGCCGCCAGTGATTGGCTGATGGAGCTTTGAATTCGCAATTATTTTTCATAGTGGCGGCCCCTGGTTTACGACATGAAATGATAGTACTTAGTTTGTGAAAGGGTCCACTGATGCCCGTACAAATACACAAGGGAATCTCAGTGTCTTGTGTTGAGGGTAGTGATGTATAAATGACTTCTATTAAGTGTAGTAATGTATACACTAGGATTTCGGTCCAACTTACGTCAGTACTCACATCCGACGTAACATGTGGACATGAAGCAACATGCGGACATGACGTAACATGACATATTTGCCGTCCGACTGGAAAGAAGCTCAAGTAATACCGTCATTCAAAAGAGATGACAAATTAAAAGTAGCCCCGGAAACTATATATCGCTCGCTCAGTCTGACAAGTGTTGTTTGTTATTGCCAATGTAATCTGTTGTGAGGGATATGATTATCGCTCACTTGACTGCTCATCATCTCATATCAGATTGTCAACATGGTTTTATTGCCGGCAGATCCTGCACCACTAACTTATTATCTACGTTGAACGATTGGACTCGCCTGCTGGACGAAAGAAGATGTGTATAAGAGACAGGATCTAGGTCATCTGCCATGCATGGCACCTAGCGATCTAGTCCAACTGCCATGCATGGAACCTAGAGATCTAGGTCATCTGCCATGCATGGNGCCTCCACACAAACTACTGCCACACACTGCCACACACTGCCACACACTGCCACACACTGCCACACACTGCCACACATTGCCTCCACACAAACTACTGCCACACACTGCCACACATTGCCGCCACACACTGACCCCACACACTGCCACACACATTCCCGCCACAATACAGCCCCACGAATTGTATATTCTCTTTGATTCGCAACGCCTTGTGTGTCACACAGCTCTGTGCGGCAAACAGCTCATTATGGAGCACAACTTTGTGTGACATACATTATTGTGTGACGCATAGCTCTGTGTGACACACAGCTCTGTTTGCTGCATAGCTCTGTGTGGCACACAGCCCTGTTTGCTGCATAGCTCTGTGTGGCAAACAGCCCTGTTTGCTGCATAGCTCTGTGTGACACAAAGTTCTGTTTGCTGCATATCTCTGTGTGGTACACAGCTCTGTTTACTGTATAGCTATGTATGGCACACAGCAATGTTTACTGCATAGCTCTGTGTGACACACAGCTCTGTTTGCTGCATAGCACTGTGTGGCACACAGCTCTGCTTGCTGCACAGCTCTGTGTGGCACACAGCTCTGTTTGCTGTATAGCTTTGTATGGCACACAGCTCTGTTTGCTGGATAGCACTGTGTGGCACACAGCTCTGCTTGCTGCATAGCTCTGTGTGGCACACAGCTCTGTTTGCTGCATAGCTCAGTGTGGCACACAGATCTGTTTGCTGCATAGCTCTGTGTGGCACACAGCTCTGTTTGCTGCATAGCTCTGTATAGCACGCAGCTCTGTTTGCTGCATAGCTCTGTGTGGCACACAGCCCTGTTTGCTGCATAGCTCTGTGTGACACACAGCTCTGTTTGCTGTATAGCTCTGAATGACACACAGCTCTGTTTGCTGTATAGCTCTGTATAGCACACAGCTCTGTTTGCTTTATAGCTCTGTATGGTACACGGCTCTGTTTATGTTATGAAACTGAAACAGATGATACTGATGAAACTGATGAAACTGTATAGCTCTGTGTGACACACAGCTCTGTTTGCTGTATAGCTCTGTATAGCACACAGCTCTGTTTGCTGTGTAGCTCTGTATCAAACTTCCATGCATCAACGGCTCGCGCATTTGCATCTAAATGCCAGGTTCGGAAATTTATTTCCACGAGGCAGCGGCTTTTTCCTTTCACGTGGAAAAATCGGCGTATCATCGGTGGCCAGGCTGCGGCCATCGATGATACGCCGATGCTTCTCAAGACCTTAAAACTTGTCCGGAATTCGTCGTTATTAAAATACGGAGACAAGAACGCACGCATACGAACGAGTAATGAATGTGAACGCAATTAATGTGGATATGAGATGAATTTAGGAATTTAGATAATTAGAGAAGATTAATTAATAGATTATTTTAGGGTTGACGTGGGGAGAATTTTGGCAGACAGAGACCTGCCGGACGAGGTTCTGACAGTTGATGGTTCATGACAGACGTTGACAGTTCGACAGAAGTAGCATCTTGACAGGCAACATTTAGCAGAGATTAGCAGCAGTGTTAGCAGTTCAACTTTGTTCTGCAGTGTACAGTCTCAACTACAGCTATTTAACCCTGATCTGCAGTGTACAGTCTCAACTGCAGCTATCTAACCCTGATCCTGCAGTGTACAGTCTCAACTGCAGCTATCTTATCCTGATCCTGCAGTGTACAGTCTCAACTGCAGCTATCTTACCCTGATCCTGCAGTGTACAGTCTCAACTGCAGCTATCTTACCCTGATGCTGCAGTGTACAGTCTCAACTGCAGCTATCTTACCCTGATCCTGCAGTGTACAGTCTCAACTGCA
>NW_025937623.1:0-1692 GCF_000764305.2 Hyalella azteca | reverse complement strand
CTCAATGATTGGCCTGGGTCGATGCCACATTATTATTGGCTGCCCAGGGACTGTACGTGATCTGCTGGTCGGGCGCGTGGTTGGCATCCCATAAAAATAAACATTTAGTGGCAGGTGGTTCTCGACAATTATTTTTTAATATTTTGACACGTTAGGTCTGTCTCTTATACACATTAAGATGTGTATAAGAGACAGTGTATCAGTATTAAAAAATAATGGGTCATTTTGTTCAAAAAGTGACACAGTTTCTTACCAAAATCATGAGCACAGGGCGGACATATCTATAGCACTGATACCCCACGTAGGTGTGCCAAAGTGGGTCAAGATGACTCACTCATTACCCTGAGTGAGGAAACCATTAATACTAATTTAATGATTAAATAAAATTAATCTTTATAACAATATATATCAAAGCTTCAATTATTGTTGATTGGACTTGTGAAGTGGTTTTAAATATTAACTTTATCACTTGGCTATTACTTTAAATGTATTGTGAACTTAAATATAATTTATTAATCGTGATAGTCGCTATATAATTATATTTATAATCAATGACGACATTTGCCATATTCGTTCGCTAATCTATGCTTATGTTAACAAAAATATTAACCGGTCTGCTGCCAGTAATTATCTGAAAATTGTCAGATAGAATTGTTACTAAAAAAGTTAATGCAACTAAAGTTAAAATGTTTAGCAAATATTTTTAAGTTTCAGATCAAAGAAATTTAATGTACGTAACAGCTTCAGCAGCCTAAATTGCCCTGACTGACGAGCAGCCGTAACAGCCGTGATAAACATAACGCAGTGATGGGCGTAATTTACGGCCATAATAGCCTTCATGAGCGTAACCGCTGTAACAGCCATGATAGCTGAACAGCCATAACAGCCGTAACAGCCATAACAGCCATAACAGCCGTAACAGCCGTAACAGCCATAACAGCCATAACAGCCATAACAGCCATAACAGCCATAACAGCCATAACAGCCATAACAGCCATAACAGCCATAACAGCCATAACAGCCATAACAGCCATAACAGCCATAACAGCCATAACAGCCATAACAGCCATAACAGCCATAACAGCCATAACAGCCATAACAGCCATAACAGCCATAACAGCCATAACAGCCATAACAGCCATAACAGCCATAACAGCCATAACAGCCTCAGCGGGCCTGTCCCAGCGTGACCTGTGACCCAGGCTGGAAATAGCGTGACCTTAGCGCGATGTCCCAAGGTCACGCATCACGCTGGTATTATTGAACTGCAGGAGTCAGCATGTTTATAATTAAAAAAATAATAATAATAACAATTATGGATTAGCGTGAAGCGTCAAGTGTAGGGCTCAGCTTTCAATAACACTGATTATTACATCGGTATCAATAAAAATATCAATATTAGTATTATATAAATTAAGAAATAATAAAATAAAAACAGTATTAAAGATACTGAAATTATTATATCAGTATAAATAAAATAAATATCAATCAGTATGAATAATCGATCATATTAATAATAGCATCATAAATATTATATAAAATAATGGTGAGAATAATCGTGAGTGGAGGTCACCACTCGTTCATCACTCGCGGCGGAAAAAAGACAAATTATGCTGCCGGTTGATAATTTTTACCGCACGTTTTACCGCTGAGGGCAACCCGCTTGGCTGCGGTAAATCGCGGGTAAAAAAA
>NW_025937622.1:0-385 GCF_000764305.2 Hyalella azteca | reverse complement strand
TGATTATATCATCCACCATATACTTAACTATTTTATAATAGTATTTTTGTAATCGAGTTCCAATAAATTGGTTATAAAAATTTGTGGGATTATTGGTATTAATCACCCTATCCTTCTCCAATATTTTAGAAGGTTCTTCTATCAGCATATTGTTTTTTGTACCCTCTATTCTTTTGGCCTTAACCACCGTTTCCTTTAGGAGTATGGCCGAAGGGTCGTTCTGAAGGTTTTGATTTTCCAAGTACGATTTATTGATTAGGCTAATTTTGTCTTCATCTAATTTAGACCAATCGATATTCCTCTGAAAACTTTTAATGGGTGGATAGAGGCTGCTATCTAATTCTATTTTGAATGTCGATTTGCCAGCAAAACACTTAAGCTTTAT
>NW_025937621.1:0-423 GCF_000764305.2 Hyalella azteca | reverse complement strand
ACTCTATCCTCTATCCTATAAACTCAACTCCAAACTCAACTTGAGAAGAAATTTATCCAGAAACACATCTGAACTATCCATTTGATATATGAAACATTTCTGAGGTCTAACTCCATTGCAGGATATATTGGTAAGATGGCTTTATCCGTATGGCGTTAACAAACAGTGTCTCGACCATCACGCTCATTTATATCCATGGGTATTTTACGCTAATATGTGCCAATGGATATTTTGCGCTCAGATGCATGTGTGCCGATGGGTGTTTTGCGCTCAGATGTGTGCCGATGGATGTTTTGCGCTCAGATGCATGTGTGCCGATGGGTGTTTTGCGCTCATATGTGTGCCGATGGATGTTTTGCGCTCATATATGTGCCGATGGATGTTTTGGCGCTCATATGTGTGCCGATGGATGTTTTGCGCTCA
>NW_025937620.1:0-759 GCF_000764305.2 Hyalella azteca | reverse complement strand
GCCTGGGATGGACAATCCTTAATATTAGAGAATACATTTTCAGGATCGACTCCTCAGCAGCTATCAAACTAATCTAAATAAAAGTAATGTTAATTCTTAAAAAGCCTGGCCTAAACCTCCGTTGAAAAAAATGCCTCATATATCAGCCGTTTTGAAACCTGCGTTTTGACATTTATTTGAGAAAAATTCAATCAATACAAGTACAATTATTAAAATTGAAATTTTTAATCTAACTACCTTTTTACGATGCTAAGAATTTGACCACGAAAAATAAATTTCATTTCCAGGTAATGTGGCGACGCGATAGGTATTTTGGATACGCGCTTGAATATGTCGTGTTTATTTCCAATGCCAGGCTTTAAAAAAGACTCTGACATGGCATAGAAAAACTTCAAAACAGACTCTGACATGGCATAAAAAATTTCAAAACAGACTGTGACAAACAGACTCTGACATGGCATAAAAAACTTCAAAACAGACTGTGACATGGCATAAAAAAGTTCAAAACAGACTCTAACATGGCATAAAAAATTTCAAAACAGATTCTGGCATGGCATAAAAAACTTCAAAACAGACTGTGACATGGCATAAAAAAACTTCAAAACCGATTCTGACATGACATAAAAAAAACTCCAAAACAGACCCTGACATGGCATAAAAAACTCCAAAACAGACTCTGACATGACATAAAAAACTCCAAAACAGACTCTGACATGACATAAAAAATCCAAAACAGACTCTGACATGGCATAAAAAAAG
>NW_025937619.1:0-628 GCF_000764305.2 Hyalella azteca | reverse complement strand
GCACAAGGTAGACTGGTACTCACACAAGGTAGACTGGTACTCACACAAGGTAGACTGGTACTCACACAAGGTAGACTGGTACTCACACAAGGTAGATTGGTACTCACACAAGGTAGACTGGTACTCACACAAGGTAGACTGGTACTCACACAAGGTAGACTAGTACTCACACAAGGTAGACTGATACTCACACAAGGTAGACTGGTACTCACACAAGGTAGACTGGTACTCACACAAGGTAGACTAGTACTCACACAAGGTAGACTAGTACTCACACAAGGTAGACTGGTACTCGCACAAGGTAGGCTGGTACTCACACAAGGTAGACTGGTACTCACACATGGTAGACTGGCACTCGCACAAGGTAAGCTGGTACTCACACAAGGTAGACTGGTGCTCACACAAGGTAGACTGGTACTCACACAAGGTAGGCTGGTACTCACACAAGGTAGACTGGTACTCACAAAGGTAGACTGGTACTCACACAAGGTAGACTGGTACTCACAAAGGTAGACTGGTACTCACACGGGGTACTCGGCAGCGTCGGGGTACTTGTGTTTGTCGTTCTCGATCCACTCGTCGAGCAGCGACTTGCCGGCATCGCGCACCCCGGGCACCTGAAAGGGGG
>NW_025937618.1:0-20713 GCF_000764305.2 Hyalella azteca | reverse complement strand
GCGGGAAACAAGCATAGGTCATGCAGTGCTATGTAACGTCTCCCGCGTATGTCTGTATGTACATACATACATCACTGGTCATTTATGTAATGTATGTATGTCTGTATCTATCTATATATGTATCTATTAGTATAGGCTGGCAAAATTTGTTCCTTTAAGCAGGTTTCATTGAAGACCAGAGAATTTGTTTTATTAGCAATTTTCTTATTAGATTTTTCAATAAATCGAACAATATTTTTCGTTTGCACTGGTAAATCGAAAATCAGCATAGGTACCGATGGACATTTTTATTTCTTTACCAACGTTTCAAATGTATTAATCATTCATTATCAAGTTAAAAGTGCAAACGAAAAATATTGTTCGATCTATTAAAACACTAATAAGAAAATTGCCAAAAAAGAATTTTCTGGTCTTCAATGAACTATGTATGTATCTACACTATCTATCTATGTATCATAATGTATGTATTTATCTACTTGCTAGGAAGAGAAGACAGTACAATGGAGCCCGGTCAAGCGGGTCAAGCGTCCCTAACGCGTCACGATGTAATGTAAACAATCCGACCAATAGTAGTAGTAGAGTAAACTTGTACAATTATGCTAAAAAAATGTGTTTGTAAAGCATTTAAAGTGAAACAATAAATTAAATAAGGTTGCTGAAGATTTTATTTCACACTGTTGCCAGTGGTGTTTCGGTGTTCTCTCTTCTGCTCTGCCTTGCTGAAGATCAGAGAAAATCGTCGCCGAAGGTTCTAGAAGGTTGCCAAATGTGTTGATCAGTTGGAGCTGTACGCTGGTCAGCTGGATGCCACAGACTGAGGCAGCTCATTGGTGTTTTGTTCTGTCATTTTTCTTCCGTTCTGCTTTTGCGGAAAACGTCGCCTCACAGAAAGCATCGTTGGCAGCATAGCCGAAGCTTCTGGAAGGTTGACTGCGTCGCCGAAGCTTCGGGAAGATTGGTAAATGGCGTCGGCAAGATCTTCAAAGAAGTAAATTTGTCTGCTAATTCGTCTCCGAATATCTTTCAAATATTTATCACTCTCTGCATAGTGGACTTAAACCAATCAGAACTCAAGTTGTGCATACGGTGATCTTAGTACTGATCTATTTATAGCATGTTTACCCTAACCTAATCACAGCAAAAAAATGTGATTCATCAGGATCAGCAACCAGTTAATTTTATCATTTTTTTTCTACTTCTATCAAGATTTTATTCAAAATCTAATGTATGCATTGGTTCTGGTCAGACTGGTCTACTTTTGCAAATAAGGTTAACAAAAATTTTTTTCTACCACTATCACTATGTACTAGCTAGCTAATAATAATCTGTACTATATTAATAATGATCTCAAGAATTTGACCCTCAAGCTCAACTGCTCAAGGCAGTGGGCACATCCCTGCAGGCTGCATTGGGTAACTGGCCAGATGCTGCAGCAGCATTTGGCCAGCATTGCTGCATTGCCTGCAGGCTGCATATGCCATGGCATAAACAAAAAGTTCATGTTCAAGACATACCTAACTAATAACTGATTAGCTGTGCTGTGAACAGCTGGACCGCGGACGCTGGTTGCTCTTAACTGGTAAGTAAATTTCACAATAAATTAATAGAACATAGACTTATATTTAAAACAATTTGACACAAATCCTTAGTGGAGTACTGCATGGGCCATGGATGAATAATATTATTAACGATGGAATACCCAAGCCTGGTGAGGGCGTAACCACCATCAGTCCATTTACTCCATTACAGCTCAATATTTGACATAATGACATACATCATGATACATGCGATACATCCATCGTAAAGCTAAAAATATTTTCAACCGTATAAGTATTTAGAAATCCGTAAAATTAACAATCTTCTCACAAAGCATCAATTCATGCAATATTTGGTCACTTACTTTAGCAAATTCTACAGCGACAGCCGCCATTTTTTCTTCGAGTACTTCACACTTCACAGTTCGGTTTGGAAACGGCGGTACACTCTATATACACATCAGCTGAATAAAAAAACGTGAGCATGAAAATTTTCTGCGAATGTTGTTATCAAAATGTTGCCGTGATCTTGACTCTGTTTATAGCTGAAAATTTATTTTAGTTAAAACAATCAAAAGTACTAACATTCAAAGTAAAATATACATGATAATAACATATTAACTTAGGATTCACAAATTGGGCGTGGTGACGCCGCTCCGACACTTTTGTGACGAATTTTGGGAAAAATGTTCATGCATGTGTAACCGGAAACACCGCCGCGAAGTCGAATTAATTATGGGTAGCGTGCCGACTTGACGGTGACTTCCGTATAGGTTTTAACACAAGGGCTAAAGAGTCGCTCTTTGGTCCGGCTCTATAACCCCTTGCGTTTGAGAGAAGAGGAATGAACACGAGGAACTTTTCGTAGTATATTGGTGATCTTCAGGCGTTACACAAATTCCACTGTACAAGGCACACAATTTATTATTTACTATAAGTCCAAAATCTCCGGGGGACAGGATCTCACCTTCAGGGATACAACGTGATGAGTCCGAAAAAACTGTCGAGGACCACATAAGCGGATAACAAGGGTACAGGTAAGAGCTAAACCACGATGCCGACAACCTCACAGAAACGGATAGCAAGGGTACAGTTACGAGCTGCACCACGATGCCGACAACCTCACAGGAACGGATAGCAAGTGTACAGACAGGTACGAGCCGCACCGCGAGGCCAACAACCTCACAGGAATGGATAGTAAGGGTACAGGTACGAGCTGCACCACGTTTCCAACAACCAATGCAATGATCAGGGGTCCGAGCCCTAATGCACTGCCAAGAACACAGAAACGGGGTGGCAGTTCCGTCTCAAAAGCACGACTATTGAAGGGTGCGAGCCTTTAATACGCCGCTGACAATTTACTCAAGAGCAGGGGATATTAGCCTCAACGACACGAGGGTGCGAATGGACGGCTGTTCACCGCCCAACGCAGCCAAAAGCTGGAACTAACCAAGAACTCCGCCTACGCCGTTACAGTTCTCATTACTAGTTATTTCGAGAACTGCGGTGGAATTAATTCAAGGAAGCGCTCTCTTGCCCTTGATTCGAAGCGAAACCGTTTTGCCCCAACCCAGTACCACTGAGCACACACAACTTCAACCCGCCCGCAAGGGGCAACTCAGCCAAAACAATGTCAACACGACGCCCCGCCTATAAGGAGCACAAAAGAGACTTTTAACACTCTCCGAGTGCAAACAAATAGATAATATAATACAATACAATAAAGTCATCATAATTTTAATCATTTGGCAAACTAATCACAAGTTAATAGTCGAATAATCCTAAACTAATTCTAAAGTGACCGAACTCTCCATCGTCCATGACTACCTATAGGCTACCGTCGCGAGGCTAGGAGCAGCTCAACCAATCACGTTGGAGCTATAACATTCAGTCTCGTTCGAAGACGCTAACAACTAAATCCTTTAGATTAACAAAATAATATCACAGTTAATTAAACAATATTGAATGTCTGTTCTTCAAAATCAAAATACACTAGCATTACTTAGCCTTATTCTAACGTAATATATGACATCAAAACTCTAATCTTATAATGAAGTCGGATGTTACAAGACAAGTCAAGCCAGTACTACGTTCTAAAACAAAATTTTCACAAAATTTGGGTTCTGTCACACATGTTTCAGACGGAATCCCATCTTGACCAAATTTAAAAGGAAGGTATCTATTCAAAATATTGAAAATACACCTCTGTGGATGCTTTCAGGAATTTTTGGTATGCTTCGAAATTTATTTTTTGGTCTCCTTCAAATTTAATTAATTAGCGAATTGCTAATTTTTAGCAGATTTTCTATGCATAACTTTTTCAAATAGAAACTGATCTTTATTTTATTAAGTAAGAAGCTATTTATTCACATTACGCTACGCGAGTGGCCGAGTGTGGCCTTCATCAGTTTTTCAAATAGGGTCAGATTCTGCTCTAATTAACGTTGAAGATGTTTATTCACCAAACACAATTACGAACGCTGCCATTTTTTCCCCGCTTCGTTTCACTAAGTGGACAAAACTTACTGATCGGACTGGTCGCACCAGTCGATACCTACTAATGTCAGCTGGTATGACCATGGTTGAACTAATATTAGTCCAACCATGAGTGTGACGACGGAACTTACGCTATACTATAGGTAATCACTGTCGAACATGAAACGCGGTTTTTATTCGTCCAATAGGCATTTGAGCACACATTTTGATGTTTTGCAAAGAAACGACTCGCAAACATTTTGCAACGTAAGACAGACCTAATTTTTACACAAAAATTTTTTTATTAATCGAAGTTCCAAAATCATCGCAACCATTGTTGAACTAGTAGATATAGTTCAACCATGATCGCAACGTAAGTTATTGCGTTGTTAGCGTAATTGCGATCATGCACTGCCAAGAACGGATGCTGCAAAAGGTTTCCTACATAATTTCATCTGCTTTTTGATGGTCTGATTTTTGTTAAACTTATGTTGTCATCAGTTTTTACAGCCTCTAATTATGTTAGCTCATAAGTTTGTTTCCATTTAAATCGACGCTTATGTCATTAGGTTGCTTCCATGGTTGAACTAATACAGAGTTGACCCACGCGCAGCTGCGCCTTGCGGATGTCATTTGTTTTTCCACCCGTGATGTCACCTTGGTCGTTGTGACGTCACAGTGTGATTCAAACTGATTTGTAACACCTGTTTTGCTTATAATAAGACTAGTTGCAGGAATACATTATTTGGTGCTATTTTAATTTTCATGGGTGAACTAATACAAGGTTTTCCCTAGTGCAGCTGCGCCTTGCGGATGTCATTTGTTATTCCAACTGTGATGTTACCTTGGCTCTTGTGTGACTGGTGCTACAAACTGATTTGTAGAACCAGTTTTGCTTGAAATAAGACTAGTTGCATGTAAAACCGGAAACACCGCCGCGAAGTCGAAATGATTATGGGTAGCGTGCCGACTTGACGATGACTTGCGTATTGGTTTTAACACCAAGGCTAAAGAGTCGCTCCTTGGTCCGGCTTTAAATTCCCTTGCGTTAGAGAGAGGAGGAATGAACACGAGAAACTTTTCGTAATATATTGATGATCTTCGGGCGATACACAATTCCACTGTACAAGGCACACAATTTATTAGGTCCAAAATATCCGGGAAACAGGGTCTCAGCCTCTGGGATACAACGTCGAGGAATCCTAATAAACTACTGAGGCCCACAAAAGCGGACAGCAAGGATACGGGTACGAGCCGCACCACAAACTGACAACTTTACAGGAGTGGACAGCAAGGATACGGGTACGAGCCGCACCACAAAACTGACGACCTTACAGGAGTGGACAGCAAGGATACGGGTACGAGCCGCACCACAAAACTGACAACCTCACAGGAACGGACAGCAAGGATACGGGTATGAGCCGCACCACAATGCCGACAACCATCGCAATGATCAGGGGTTCGAGCCCTAATGCACTACCAAGAACACAGAACCGGGGTGACAGTTACGCCTCAAATGCACGACTATTGAAAGGTACGAGCCTCCAATAAGCCGCTGACAATTTACTCGAGCGCAGAGGTTATTAGCCTCTACGACACGAGGGTGCGAATGTAACGGCTGTACCGGTTAACCGCCCAATGCAGCCAAAATCCGGAACTAACCAAGAACTCCCCCTATGCCGATAAAACTTAGTTAGTGGAACTCATTAAGAGTTATTCCCAGAACTGCGGTGGAGTTTATTCCTTGAAGCCGAAATTTGGCTCTCCCTACTTTCGAGCCGAAACCGTGTCACCCAAACCCAGTAACACTGAGCACACACAACTTCTCCGCGAGGGGTAACTCAGCCAAAATGAGCTTACCTCAACATCCCGTTTACAGTGTACAAAACAGACCGTAAACACTTCCTAAGTGCAAAAAATAGATAATATTATACAATACAATAAAGTCATCATATTTTTAATCATTCGGCAAACTAATCACAGTTAAAAGTCGAATAATCCTAAACTAATTTCAAAGTGACCAAACTCTCCATCGTTCATGACTACCTAGCGCGCACAGTCGCGAGGCCAGGAGCAGCTCAACCAATCACGTTGGAGCTACACATTCAGTTTCAGTCTCGTCCCAAGACGCTAACAACTAAATCCTAAAAATATCACAGCTAGACGAGATTCTATATTACAGTCATGAAATAAATATTAGTTTACCCATTGCTTTAACATACACAAATTAAACCCTTGAGTTAACAATATCATAGTTAAATGATTGAGATAGCTGCTGGACTTATTACCTGGTCCGTAATTTGTTAGGCATTTTTAGACTGAACATATGCTCCTGCATAGCTTCGTCTAGTCTGTTTTTGAAGATGTTCATACTCAGAGCGTCAACGATGCTATCAGAAGGCTGTTCCACATGTCGGTGACTCGAAGCGAGAAGAAATGTTGTGGCATGGATGTGTTCCAACGCTATTTTTTAGTTTATAGCCGTTGCCCCTGGTGTTGGTTCTTGTTTCAAACTCTAGTAATCCTTCTGGGACCTTGTATAAGCCATGAGTATACTTGTATACTTCAATGAGGTCCCCACGCAGACGTCGATAACTGAGGCTTGGAAGCTTCATAATCTTTAATCTTTCCTCATAGGACTTGCCATTCAAGCCCGGAACCATCCTTCTTGCGCGTCTTTGTACATTCTCTACTAAATTTTTGTCCTTTCCAAATTTCGTTGACCACACGACGTTTCCAAACTCTAGGTTCGGGCGCACTACAGCAACAAACAACTGCTTTATCGTTTCTGCATCTAGGAACTCGAAGGAGCGTCTGATCAGTCCAAGTCGTTTATTGGCTTTATTAACTTGACCTGAGGGAAGTTGGAGACTGAGGGATGTCTGAGGGGAAACTGAGGGGTACTATTCGGTTAATATTGTGCTGACGATTTGATATTTGGCTGAGGCTTCCCTAAATACTGGTAGGGTAAAGGGAGGATGCAGGTCCGAGTTTTCGTGTTTATTTAGTTGAATGTCAACATGTACAGTAGGTATGTTAAAAGGCCTGCGAACAAAGGTTAGACATTAGAACATGACATGAGTAAAATATTTCATAGACATTATTACAGGGCATGGGTAAAATATTTCGTCGACCAGGATATCATCCGCAGGATTACTACGAGTTTAATTTGATAATGACTTCCACTAATACATCTTTGATTAATTTAATTACACCTAATTTAAATTCAAGTGACAATTTATGTTTAATTCATATCTAGTCTGACCAACTCATCTTTCCCTTTTATCAAGACAGTAATTTAGGGGATTAATCTTAAAATCCAACTTAGTCCTTTTGATCATTACATTTTAATTGGTATTCTAAAAATTCATAACATTTACATTCTTAGGTTTTCTCCAATTAAATCAATGTAATTGAACAATAACAAGAAATATTTTGACTTCAATATCATTGAACCTAACTGTATCAAAATCCACACTCAAATCCTAATATAAGTAACAACTAAGATTGAATGCTCAATACTTCTCAATGGTCAAATTATTTATATTTATCACTATCATCCATAAGCAATCACTATTACATAATCAAAATCGACATTGGTAAAATTCCAATACACAATGAATCAGACTCAGATTAATTATTCTCCCATTATGAATATGGCATGAATTTATCTAATCGACATCTTCAATATAGAAAACTACGCTGTTCACATTAAAGCGTAAAGTTCACATTCAATGGGTAATTCGGCCCAATTATATATCCTAGTTTACATCCGAAATATTACCATTTTAGTTATATCATTTCGAAATATAATTAATTGGAATTGATATCACCTTTGACTATTACTCAATTATGAATCCACTTATGAAACTCATTTGAAAGAACCATCAACAAATAACCACTTTGATTCAATTAACAAAACTACTCGACTTGAAAATTAATACTCAATTTGAAAATTAACAATAATAATCACTTGTAAACATCAATTTGATAGGATTAACTACCGGATCAATCTCAAGTACTTCAGGTTGACTCTAATTGGGGTAAAATTAAGTTTACAATTAAATCATAATTAAGTTAAGTTTGAAAATCAAAAATGAAAATGGAAGTACTCTAGCCCTTAGGCTGGAACAATTATGGAACCATACTGTAGGGAACTGAATTTNTGTTTATTGCAATTCTTATTTAAACTGTCATTTGCTTGCAATTTATTCTTGAATGCTTTGATTTTGTGTGTTTATCTTGAAAACTTCATAACTTTTACCAATTACTTGAATGGTTTTTCTTGGTTCTAGTTTTAGCTTATCTTTGCAAATGTTTTACTGATTTCACTCCCAATATTATGTTTGTCTGTTTTGTTTTTCATATTTCTTGCTTGCTGCACGCAACCAGCTTGCCATCAATTAAGAATCTATTTTAAGTATTTATTGCATCAGTTTTAACATTCAAGTTCCCTTCAGGCTTATTATTATTATCTAGTTGGACAGGTTATTGATTTTTGTTCTCTTTATTTTTCAGTTCATCAATGACGGAATATGTGTAACCCTGTCCATGCTCCCTTCCCCTAGCCCTAATCATAACTCCTGAATGCAGTTAAACTTATTCACTCATTACATTGTCACTGGATTTTTACTTCAATTTAAGAGATTAAGACACCAGTCTTTCATTCGCCTTTATCAAACTAGATAGAAGGGTTGTTGCCAAATCAAACTCAAAGTAGGTAACACGGTTACCTCACCCGCAACGTGAGACATCCACCTGGCAACAACATTCTCGTTGGTGTTAGCGACGGCGTTGGCATAGTTGGAGTTAGTTGCCATTTCGGGGTCTGTATTTTCCAGGCTGGTCGACAATATGGTTTGGGTGAATATCTGAGTGCTGTCTAGGTAGGTGTTTGTTCTGCATCACCACTGAGGGAAGACTGAGGGAGGCTGAGTTATCTCACTGAAGATTGAGGAATACTATTCGTTTAATATTGCGCTGATGATTTTATATTTGACTGAGGCTTCCCTAAATGCAGGTAGGGTAATAGGGGATGCAGGTCCGTGGTTTCGGTTTATTTAGTTTGATGTCAACATGTATGTAAAATAGGCTGCGAACAAAAGTTAGACATTAGAACATGACATGAGTAAAATATTTCATCGACATTATTACAGGGCATGGGTAAAATATTTCATTGACCAGGATTTCATCCGCAGAATTACTACTAGTTTAATTTAATAATGACTTCTACTAATGCATCTCTGGATTGATTTAATTACACCTAATTTAAATTCAATTGACAATTTATGTTTAATTCATATCTAGTCTGACCAACTCATCTTTTCACTTTATCAAGACAGTAATTTAGGGGATTAATCTTAAAATCCAACTTAGTCCTTTTGATCATTACATTTTAATCAGTATTCTAAAAATTCATAACATTTACATTCTTAGGTTTCCTCCAATTAAATCAATGTAATTGAATATCTTATCTGAACAATAACAAGAAATATTTTGACTTCAATGTCATTGAACCTAACTGTATCAAAATCCACACTCAAATCCTAATATGAGTAACAACTTAAGATTGAATACTCAATAATTCTCAATGGTCAAATTATTTATATTTATCACTATCATCCATAAGCAATCACTATAACATAATCAAAATCGACATTGGTAAAATTCGAATACACAATGAATCAGACTCAGATTAATTAGTCTCCCAATTATGAATATGGCATGAATTTATCTAATCGACATCTTCAATATAGAAAACTACGCTGTTCACATTAAAGCGCATGGATCTAATTATGCGGTATTCAACGGGTAATTTAGGCCCAATATATATCCTAGTTTACATCCGAAATATTACCATTTTAGCTATATCATTTTGAAATATAATTAAATTATATATCCGAATATAACTATTACCGATTCAAATTACGCTTCAACGTTTCTACCTCTTTCAAATTATATCAATAATAATCATGTGTGAAAATTACAGTTCAATCTAATTATTTATGCCTACAACAAATGGCTTGTAGGGTTTAAGAATCAACTACATTAACCAAATTTGGAATTGATATCACATTTGACTATTACTCAATTATGAATCCACTTATGAAACTCATTTTGAAAGAATCATCAACAAGGAACCACTTTTGATTTAATTAACAAAACTACTCAACTTGAAAATTAATACTCAATTTGAAAATTAACAATAATAATCACTTGTAAACATCAATTTGACAGGATTAACTACCGGATCAATCTCAAGTACTTATAGAATCAACTCGTCATAATAACTATCTCGTTCGCTATCAACACCTATTTGAATATGTGGTCAACCGAGCCACTCATACATCAGCCTGGGGGCTAAGCAAGATCCGTCTTAGGAGCGTTCTCTCCAGCCTAGCCGATTATCTCAACTAGACTTCCTTAGAACACTTGCAAGGCTAGAATAACTACACGGAACATTTATCCAAAACAACTTAAACAAGGTTACATCATTAATAATAAATTTTCTACTCACCCAGTGTTCTTTGCAAGCTAACCTAGAGAATTTTTGGGCACCGAACAGCAGCGTGTCTTATTTCGAATAGGACCTACAATGGCTCGGGAGCTCGGTTGCTGGTGTTGCCAGAAGTTGTGTGAAAGTTTAGTTTACTCTTTTAAATAGTGTACAGAATATTATTATTTATTATTACCGGGCTTAAATTTAATAAACAATCATCAGAACATTTATAAATATGTACTGGCCATACTTAACTGGTTTATAGTGATGATTATTTTATCTTAGTTATTTGTGAAGTTGTCGGCCAACGTTCACGAGCATCGTCGTATTTACGACATTAACTATGCGACAAATACAGTTTAACAACTATTAATCTCAAAGGAATTACAATATCTCAGGCTTGGAGATTCTACACTAGAATCTAATCTAGTCACTACAACACATGTGTACCAAGTTTCCTAGTGATCCGTCCGTAAATAAAAAAGTTTTTCCGGGACCCTGTCACCCAGATGCTCCCGCGGAGTCCATCTGGCAATATCAGGAAGCATGGCTGAAATATGAAGAACAACAGAGAAGAACAAAAGTGATCATTAGAAAGCACATTGTGGAGTATGAGCGAAATAGGATGAATGAATTTATTTTGAATGGACAGAGAGGTGGATCAGCAATCAAACCTTTTCTACGGTTCACTCGTATGTCTTCCACACGCATGGTTGAAAAAGGCGGTGCTTCTAATACTGAGCAGAGCTGCTCCGGTGAGGTCAGCATTCTTTTCGAGCCATCATCTGCTGGGCGGATGAGGACCACCCAGGAATCTTGTCGATCAGTTGTGGTGGCACTGATGGCGGTGGGCAAGTCCAACCCCACAACATCATTGGTATTCTTTCGAGTTGTTTCCACTATGGGAACAGGAGCTGAGATCATTCCGGCATTGGGCCTCTTCTTTGTATCTCCCGACATTTCTTCACTGGTAGCAGGCGCACCCTTGCGCTTCCGACGAGCCGCTCCACATTCTGGTGAGTTGCCATCTTGGGATGAGGAAGGAGTTGAATCTTTCCCATCAGTAATTTCAGTTTCGCAAAAATGTCTGAGTTGCGAATCGGTCATTGCCAGCTGACTCAGCTCTGATGCGTTTGGTGAAGCACCAGGATCAATAAGATCTTGACCCTCAGATGTATTAGTCATTGAGGGATCGTTTAGCACTTTCACAAATCACAATGATAAGAAAAACAGAGAGGTTCACAGGAACGTCCTCTTTCGACAACGGTTCAAGCTTCTCTCCAGTTATCAACATTGATGAGTCCAAAAAGCAAATAATATTAATTTGTCAATACGATCGATTAAAGTATCGATATGCCATGAACACCACTGAACAATATCATAGGATTCAGTAAGAATTTATACTCAAATAAAAGTAAGAATATTTATGCCAACATTTACATTTTAAAATTCTCGCATTAGAGCGATCTCTCAAGTTATTTTAGTATAAAGACGTTGTAGGGGAAAGTAGGGTACAATGGGACAAAATATATTAATGAATAAGTAAATTCTAACCCGTACTAGTTCGGTTAGGTTAATGCAATAAAGTTGCATTAATTTGTTTTGAAAATGTTTTATTATTATTAAATGTTTATGAGTAAATCCCAATAGCAATACAATAAATATTTAGAGATTTCCAATAGTTTTGGCCATTGTAGCGGCTAATGTAGCAGCGCTACATTTTACGGTAGCGGTAGTGGTAGCGCTCGCTACAATCTAGTGGGTGTAGCGGTAGCGGTAGCGCCCGCTACATTTAGAGCATGTAGCGGTAGCGGTAGCGGCCGCTACATTTCAGAGTAGCGCTGCCCAGCTCTGCTCATTGGCTGCAAGAAGTTAGAAAGGCGGTCCAAGTGTGCTGGGAGGCCAGTCATTGGCTGCAAGAAGGTTGTGAGCCGAGACAGCGTGAATAGGTTAGGCCAGAAGAGGTTAGGCCGGAGTAGGTACAGCCGGATGGGGAACTGCCTGCTTGTGACTTGTTAGCGAGCATGCTTAAGCTTTAGCTGAAGACCTTCGGCGTTATATCTTTCGGCAGTGTGTCGCTTGTCTGGATTTTGGAGTTCAAGTGTAGTCTGCGGCTTCTAGTTACGAGGCTGACTAAAGTTAAGGCTTGATGAAGCTAGGCGTTGGCTCCAGGGCTTCTTTAATAGTAAAATTTGTGGCCTACGGCTGCCCCCCCAATAAAGCCTACATAATATGTTTTAGGGTCTGTGAAACCAAATTATACAAGCACGTAATCATGGATCTTTCTTTTTTCTGTTATGATTTGAAATACTTGTAACTTTTTCCTATCAGTAATCGTTCGTCTCTAGATAAATTATGTAAAATATGGATTTTTCTTCATCTTCTTCTTCTGATGATGATGCTGAATAGCCTGAAATCTCCTTTAACAAATATTTGATCTGCGAACGGTAATTATTTTTACATCCATATTTTGTTGCTCGATATTATTTTTTATGACAAAATAATTGACGTGACCCTCTGTACATTATTTTTCCTACGATATCCTTAGTATGATATTGACTAGCAGGATTGATGACAAATTCCATATTTTCAGGATTTTGGAAGATGATATTCACGGAAATAGACAGAGTTTAAAATTTATTTATTTTTTTTGAAGGTGAGGGACAAAAAATTCTGGGTTTACCACTCTACCGGTGCATGGCTTAGAGACTGCGCTTGGAAGAATTAGGAACGATTGGAATGCACTTGGCTGCGTACTGTAATAGCATTAATGTTTAGAATGCTCATGCACACATGTAGCATTAGTGCACACTGATCGATGCACAGAGCCTGAACACACCCACAAAACCAAGCGATTTTTAGTATGAGAGACTCATCTAGAATTAATTTCTTTCGCATAACCATAACTTCTTTCCAACCACTATTTTAGGATTCCAATGCGAAATTAAATTTTGTTAATATGTGTCTCGAGTAACCTGAATAAAATACGCAAAAGAAATGAATCACATCACAACATTATTTTCCTCTTAAATAAACGAGCTGAAATTAATGGAATTTTGTCTCAGAGATTAGAATTTGTTATTTCAACTCGGTTAAGCCTTGCCATTGCCACCAATCGTCTCTAAAAGCCTAGAAAATACCGAAATACACATGTCTAAAATTTCGTGGATGAAAGCTGTAATTTAGACGATCGCGATTTGGTATGACGTTTGACTTATTAAACTGGTAAAGGACATGAAGCTTCTCATGAAGCTCATATGTCTACAGATAACTACAGAGTGGTTAAGTTTACAGGCCACTGAGTTCAGTAAGCCTTGAGATGAAGCTTATTTTAAATCAGATATAAATTACTATGCGTCATTCATACTCTTATTATAGTCAAAGAAAATTGAACCACCATTCGAAGACCTTAAAACAATGGTAAACCGCAGCATTTTTCTGCGATTGCAATAATTTAACCCCCAATAAGTTGAAAATGATATTGAATAAACTGAGTTAATTAATCCTTGTAAATAACATGAGCTAATCTCCTCTGACTCAATGCATTTTCTTTTAACAAGCGAGTCATATAATTGAACACTGTAAGTCTTTAAAACCTTACTGACATGTTCACAATGCTTCTATACATCTCGTCACAGCCGAAAAAATACAAATTCAAACCACGGCAAGTGACTCCCGCAAAACTTATTTCGATTCATTGTTAAAAATTGTTTTCTTTCGGCTATTTTCATAATGCTTTGCCTGCGAAAATTATTTTTTTTCTAGGACGTCACATAAACTCACATTTTCTTACAACTCATGTTACAACGTAACGTATGTTCCTGTGAGCTTGTGGCTGCCTCATTCTTTCTTCTGTCTGCTTCTGCAGTTCGATAACAGAGTTGCTATGCAATTTATTCTCACAAGTTAGGTATTGTTCGCTGAGTGTGTTGCATCGTTACAAAACTTTTCTCGGCCATCGCAATTTACGATTGTGGGTATAATTCCCCAAGAAAATCAACCACACGTGATATTCTTAGCAGCCTTTATACGTCGTCGATTATAAATTTTAAACTCGCGCATTAAATTCTCTACTCTTTGAGTTATAATTTATTTCTCAGTTAGTTAAAATTATTTATGGGGGCTATGTCTAGACAGTGAAATAAGTTTAAAAATTCTCACTCTACTTATAAAACCATTAACCATTTTACCACGTTTTTCTTAGCTCGCTTTAGTGTCTGTCTGTGATGATCAAATCTTGCAATCGATATTTCACCAACTTTCCCGCAAGCGAGCGCTCTGAAACTTTTAGGGAAGCTCAGCTCTCGATGGCAATACAATAATCAATAATTTTTTGCACGTTTCCATGCGTATTTATTCAATAAAATGCGTGGAATTTATTCAACTGATGCATGAAATGAAATGAAATTACATGCACCAATATATCCCCTCGAATACAATTTTCTACAGAACTTCGAAAAGAATTTTCTTTCGTGCATTTGCGTGGCCAACTGAAATAAAATGAATATTATGTAGGACTAAAAAGGAGAAAATAAAATACTTAAAAAATACTTTAAAAAACACGTTTTTCTTGTGGACTACAAAGTAGAAAATAAATTATGGCTTGCCCCAAAAAACGTGGGTCGAGCAGATTTATGATTAAAGCGAGAAGCACACAACGCACGAATTTCGGAAATTTGATGGTGAACGTACAGCCCGACCCACGTTTTTTGGGGCGAGCCATAATTTATTTTCTACTTTGTAGTCCACAAGAAAAACGTGTTTTTTTAAAAAGTTTTTTTAAGTATTTTTTACTCTACTTATAAAACCATTCTACTTACAAAATCCATTATACCAGTATAATCATTTACACTTTCATAGCTTCTTCAGTTGGAAATATTATCTTCAGAAATCATATAAGTTACAAACTAAAGACTACCTGAATAATAAGGTCGTTCAACGTGCAGGACATCATTATTAATGGCCGGTGACCTCATGCAGTGCGGTTAAAGATTGCACTGAATACGTTCAACCAATTAAAATTATTAACTTTGCTATGCGCAAAGAGCGCCCATTCATCCATGACTACTCAATGCTACTGAGTATTTTATACATTTTCTCTGCTCCAATCTTGGTACTCTGAACTGAACTTTAAAATAACTTTCTTCTTGAACTTCTTTCCTTGTTTTCATCTTACTCTTAACACAAACTTCGTCCTCAACCCCTCCAGCCTTTGCATGATATACTCTCTACCTGGCCTCATTTTCCTTTTCTCCTACTTAAAATATGAATCTGTGACGAGTGGCAGCGTGCCGATATAATGTCATGACTCGTGTTGGGAAGTTTCCCTACGCAGGAGGAAATCCTATTCTAGAAATTTCTTAGTTAGACCGCTATCAAGGATTAAGACAAATTTAAAAATTAAGCAGATTTATTTAATTTTTCTCAAAGAAGCCAGTCCCAAATTAGCGTCCTTGCTTCCAGTATTCAAGAAAGAAAGGTCTAGGCGAGCAGTAGGGAAGCCGACGTATGAAGTTTCACAAGTTGGGATACTGGGTATGGAAATGAACAAAGTTAACACCACACCGGAGCCACAACTTCTCTTTAAGTAATCTCAGTATCGCACAATTCATAGATAACTGGAGAAATAGTCACCTTATTTAATGAAAAATGAGTGCACAGGTAGAGCTGTGCACTCGGAGTGGAATTTAGATGCGTTACAGCAATTGTGCATAAGCGAGTTTAATATACAATAGTTCCAAATTAATAAACGTCACCACAGGAAGGAACATTGAACTCTTTGGCCATTTAAGTCCAGTTAAGAGTTAAGTTTTAAGGTTATAAATTTAAAGCGCGCATCCAATTTATCAAGGATACTTTTTAAGCTTAAGACTTGCATACAATAGAGCGCAAGCACCGCATTGGGTTATTTAAGAGGTCGGTCAATAATGTTTAGCTGGCTGGCTAAAGTGATGAAACTTAGAAGTGAAAAAAGCATGCACCCAAAATCAAAGATCAATTAAGCAAGGGTTGTGCACAACGAAAAAAAAACAAGTTTAACAGCAAATAAATCGGGAAACTGGCGACACAGTTAAGGTAGGTATGGAACTTTAGTGACCGCGCTATATCATGTATATGAGCACTCGATGCCAATGACGGAAAACCCCTGATTTGGGGGGCGCAAAGCCCCCCGGTTTTACCCCGCGCCTCTACGCGTATTGTGCTTTGCACGAGCTCTCATTATTCCACTCACAGTACGTGCGATTGTAGAGCGAGGTAAAGTTTTCACTCTCGCAATCCCACAGCCCAAACCTCTGCTCCAATCTCGCTGGAAGTTTCACCACTATAAGTCGAAATTGAATTTCCAAACTATTTTTGCTCGTGTGACTTTTCGATAAAATGTAAAATTTTACCAATGCTCTGGCTGTTTGTGAAAATTGTAATGCACGTTGTCAGTTTTTTGAGTGCCGCAAGTAGACGAGTGCCCAGCAAAGATGGGCTTTTAGGTGAAAAATTTTCTGCAATGCTTCAAAATTTCTTGCAACCCAATCAAAAATTATTTTGAAAAGTGAAATTGAAGAGTATTATATGTATGGTGCTGCAATTTAAAAATTAGTTATCAATTTATTTTGGTCTAATAATATGTAAGTTCTTACTTTGCTTTATTCTCATCTAACAATTTTGTCTTGTTTTTTGCCTTGTCAAGGCTTATTCATAAAATTGTTGAACATAAACCAAATTCGTAAGGAAACACAATTTTTTAACACTTATGACATTTTTTTAGTTTAAACTATTTCAGCAGCATTCTAGGGATAGCTATTCCAGAAAAGTTTTATCATTTAACTGATTCTTGGCTTACGTGGCTGTGCCCTCATATTTGGCTGACACAGATCGATCATCGGTGAGTTGCTCTAGCAAGTAATTTTAATGAAGCATTTTCAATATATTGGCACGATTATAAAATCACAAATTAATTTAATTTGTTATGTTAATCTCAAATTTTTCAACTTGCAAGATGAATATCGAGGAAAATATATACTTAACAGAGTACGCTTTATAAAAAATAATCTGCCTGCCCTTGCAACACTTATTTATTACTTTTATCAGCAACTGTTGAAAGGACACAAATTTTGTAAGCCAGTATTTATTTGCATGGAAATTAAAGAAAATATCAGCAACATTCCGTAACTGCCCATCAAAATAATGTTGTTGAAACAACCTGGTTTTGGTTTCATGTTAAATAGCAGTATTTTTTGCCTTGACAAGGTTGATTGCTTTATTAATCAATGATTCTCTATATGAAGCAACCTCATAAAATCAGCATTAAACTCTTAGAGACTGTTCTAGCCTTAGAAATTAGGATTGGTTGAAAATTGACATACAATTTAATTTTGCAGATGCCTTCAAAAAAGAAAAAAAAAAAAAAAACGATGCTCGCATTGCAACCGATTTGGGCATGATGCGAAAGAGTGTAGCCAAAGAACAGCTCCTGCATGTCAGAGGTGTTGTTGAAGCAGAGTCTGCTCCTACAATATCGTCAACTGCACAGATTTCTGAGGTATTTTTATTTTATTTGGAGATTTGAGTGTCTTGGTTGCAAGTTTATAATCATGTTCTTATTTGACCTCATTCGTCTTAGATGATTTTTCATTTATTTACCAGTTACCTATGACCTAAATTTCCACCAAATATGATTGACTCGTGCAGTGTTGTCCTCATTTTGTAGTTGTCATATTACCGGTAGTAGTGAGCATTTAAAGTGAAAAAATTTAATTAGAATTTTGCTCACAATACTTACACTTGTTTGCTCACATTACCAACCAATCTTCTGTACAACAGTCTGCATGTAGATTTGTATTTGTTGCTTTGCCATCTGTTCCACACTCAGTTAAATAAAGTCACTGCTGAATTTCCTTTCTTAGTTTCTATCCGTATTGCTCTTGCTGTAAGTTCATTTCTTTACAAATATCTGGTTCCAGATAGTATATTTCTGTATTCAAACATAAAATCATTTTTTCATGCTTAATTTAAAAATATTTGCTGTTTTTAGTTCCATTTTCATCTGTCATGCAATAAGAACAAATCTAATATGTGTCAATATTACAGCCTGCACCTGATGACCGCCTGCCTGGGAAGCGTGCTGCATCCCGCAAATCTCTTCATCCCGTGACAGGCTGCTCATCCCGAGAAGTTTTCTGGTCTACCTCAGGTGGTGCTGGCCCTTCTTGCTCGGCAAGTGCAGATTTGTCTTTGGTGAGTTAAGTAAATAATGTATCCGTAAGCTTTATGGGCTTGGAATTGGTGAGCACGTCAAGCAGGTTAGATGATATATTTTTCTTAGACGTTATCATTTCAGTGTTAGTGTTTAGTTTATTGAAATGTATCTTCACTTGTTGTTGGTCGTGTTTCATTGAGGTGTTAATATCTGTCGACAACACATAGGCTTTTATATTAGTACCTAAAAGTCCATATATGGTCTGTCGGGCTGCTTTTGGGAAATATGCAATGTCATCGACTGTACAGATTTCTCAGGTATTTTTATTTTATGTGGAGTTTTTGGTGTCTTGGTGACAAGATTATAATCATGTTGTCATTTTACCTCATTTGTCTTAGAGGATTTTTTATTTATAATGAACCACTTCCTCTTAACAAAATTTCCATCAAATATCATTGACTTGTGCAGAGTCCCCCTCCGAAGAGACTCAAGAAGGGTCGTCTAATTTATTTCTTGGTCATTATGACTTATGAAATATTTAGCAGCCTCATTTTTTCATAATTATTAGAATTCTAATCTACAGATATTTATTTCTGTTGGCATAATTGAATTTTCTCTCTTTATACAGAATTGTATGTTAGATTTTCAGTTTTTATGCGAGGTAAAATATTCACTAAGTAAATTCTGATTGTTCATTTACTTATGCAGAGTCCACCTGCAAAGAAAGTGAAGAAGGGGCGTCCAGATTTTGCATTTGTCAGAGTCCCTGAAGTAAGTATTTGAATGCAAAAAATTTTATTTTAAATTTCTTTTATAGTACGCAAACTTGGTTGATCACTTAACTAAGGTCAAAAGTTATTGCTGATTTTCTCTCTCTTCCTAACCTGTCCCCGTATTGCTGTTGCTCTGAGTTAAAATTGGCCAAATATCTGGTATCAGATGGACTTTCTCTGTATTCAAACAAAGAAGCATTTCGTCATGTTTCATAGCAAAATGTTTGTTTAAAGTTTTCAGCAATTATTGACTTTTGCAATGAGTATTTATGAGTATTTGAATCAAAATGCTCATCATGGAAGTTCACTCATGGTCCACAGAATACTTTTCTCAGTATACTAGTCATATTTCCTTGCTTCAGGCTTATCATTTCCTTTTAATTAATTGCCTTTTGTGTCATCTCACATGCAATATGAACAAATCTGATTTTATTTCAATATTGCAGACTTCAGCGGGTGACTCGGCCGCGCGTGGGCAGCGTGCTATGCCCAGCACTTCCGATCCAACCGAGGCAAGCTGCTCATCTCGAGAAGTTCACCTGCCGCCCGCAGAATTTTCTCGCCCTTCACGCTCGAGGAGAAGAGATCTGCCTTCGGTGAGTACCCCTAATGCTCTACCTACATTTCTATCTTCTTGAATGTGTATATTCATACACTTGCGCTGTATTTGTGCTCAGAGGTATGTCACTTCATGGTCGTTGGCGGCTGGGACATGTGAGGGAAGTTGGGGATTGAGGGAAGTTGGGGACTGAGGGTCTACTGAGAGAAGTTTGAGGGTTTCTAGTCGTTTAATATTGCTCTGAAGATTTTGTATTTGACTGAGGCTTCCCTAAATACTGGTAGGGTAATGGGAGGATGCAGGTCCGAGTTTTTCGTGTTTATTTAGTTGAATGTCGACATGNATCGCAAGCTACGTATGACAAGACGTACGATCCTTTAAAGCGTCACTGAGGGTGACGTATAATAGATAATTAGTCGCTGAAGGCGACCGTCAAGCAATACCTGACAGCTTAACAACTAATAATCTCAAAGAAATTATGATATCTTTCCGCTTGGAGATTATACACTATAATATTATCTAGTCACTACACATGTATAAATAATAATAGCATCCACTTTTTCATATTCTGTTGCAATGAAGCCCATTGTAATTATAAATATTTCACATCTCAATTGCTGCATGCAGTGGTGGGCACAGTTCCGCTAACCGCTAATTAGCGAAACAGATGATCATCAT
>NW_025937617.1:0-500 GCF_000764305.2 Hyalella azteca | reverse complement strand
ATACTTTTCGACCTTTTCTCAGCCCCGTCACACACTTTCCAATCATTCTTCGACCTCTTTCCAGTCCCCCCAGCACATTACCCCCATTCCTCTAGCCAGCAAGGAATTATCGAATAAATAATTAGACGTAACCACAATATGATCACATTTATGGTAAATATCCTTTTAATAATAAGAATAGATGAATATCGTATCGTTCGAATTCTTTTTTCAACGTGAATATACAAAAATTCTATTTGCGAATTTTATTTGAAATGAGAAAAACGAATATGCTATTCCAAATATTCTATTCGTAACGAGAATAGACGAATAATTTATTTTCTAAATTCGATTCGATTTCCTCCACAAATGTTATCAAATTGTTTCATAAAAATATGATTTAATATATGTTAACTCTTGAAAAATATATGTAATAAATATATCCCGACACGATAAGTATCCTAGATACGCGCCCCAACAGCCCCTATATACAATATCCCGACACGATAAGTATCCTGGAT
>NW_025937616.1:0-675 GCF_000764305.2 Hyalella azteca | reverse complement strand
GTAGTTAATTGAAATACTAACATTAGTCAAGATAGTTTATTTAATTTTCGTGCATTGTTACGTGTCCTCGGCCATCAGGTGAGTATATCGTATCTTGTGCTCCAGAATGTAGGTATTTTATTGAAATATTGTCTTTAGTCAATATACTTGACTTTAACTTTATTTTTCTGCATCGTGTGAACGTGTCCTCGGCCATCAGGTGAATAGAATCCTGAATTAAGGTATTTAATTGGAATATTAACATTAGTCAACATAGTTCATTTTATTTTCCTGCGTTATTACGTGTCCACGGCCATCAGGTGAATATATCGTGTCTTGTACTCCTGTTTTTTGGTATTTAATTGAGATATTAACATTATTCAACATACTTGACTTCCTGCATTGTAATATTAGGGTAATGTCTGGAATACGGTGTCTAAACTTGAGCTGCAGCCTTCTGGTATATGCATGGTATATTAACGTTAGTTAATATACCATAATGTTGTAGATATATTAACGTTAGTTAATATATCTACAACATTATGATATTATGTGCGACAACATAATTCCTGCTTGATCAGCGTGACTTTTATATCACTTTTGCGTCTTCTTGCCGACGATAAAACAGTAAACATCAACTTGAAAATAACTTACTTTCGCAAGTTATTATGTTTTAACGCTTTATTTCGCATTAGA
>NW_025937615.1:0-365 GCF_000764305.2 Hyalella azteca | reverse complement strand
ATTGAAGTTAGTATACCAAAGAAAATGCGAGAAATTGCTCACAAAGAAAAATGTCCAAAAGAAGTGTCAGGTAAGGAGGAATAATAATGGATTAATACTCATCAACTGCCACATATTTCTACTGGGAGCCTTTTTTTCTAGCAACTAATTCTCATTAAAATATGGTTCCCCTAGGTTCCCCTGGAAATAACTGGTAGTAATTATATAAGTGTTTATGTTGCCAAATAAATTTAATTTAATTGTATACCTATATGGTATAGGTAATGACTTAAAGGCTTACTTATTTATTTAGAAGTCCAGCATAAATATTTGTGTATAAATAGTAATAAATAGATAATATTGATGAATTTCAGTTTTATGTATTA
>NW_025937614.1:0-495 GCF_000764305.2 Hyalella azteca | reverse complement strand
ATAATTCCGACGTTACATCATTAGTGCGCGAGTCTATTACAAATTGGATCTGTAACCAAATGATGTAAAATGATACCCTTAATGGTACCCTCACTGCTCTGCACTGATGGCATCAAATTGTTACTTAGAAAGAGACAGTTGGTGGTTATCAAGATGAAAGGACATGCCATTGATTATTAATATTGCAACTATATTAGCATTTTCTAACTTGACCAATAATTGTATCTGAAGGTGTTGGGGGAATTTTTGCATGTTAAAGGGACCGGCTACCCTCCAGACCGGCTACCCTCTAACTTCTACATTTATCATTCAATCTTGCTGAAATTTCGTATTCATACGTAAAATGTAAAATAAAAAACAATTTGCTCGTATAAATTTTTCGGAAAAATTGATAGAAAACGTGAAACTCCTAGAAAACGGCTAAAAAGGGGCACTTTAGAAAATCTATCTCCTCCTACAAATATCATCCTACAACATCGAGACACGTATCATTCG
>NW_025937613.1:0-439 GCF_000764305.2 Hyalella azteca | reverse complement strand
GGCAGGCGTGCCTTTGGTCCTAAGACTGCGGAGGCAGGCGTGTCTTTGGTCCTAAGACTGTGGGGGCAGGCGCGCTTATGGTTCTAAGACTGTTGGGGCAGGCGTGCCTTTGGTCCTAAGACTGCGGAGGCAGGCGTGTCTTTGGTCCTAAGACAGTGGGGGCAGGCGTTTCTGTGGTTCTAAGACTGTGGGGGCAGGCGCGCCTTTGGTCCTAAGACTGTGAGGGCAGGCGTGCTTTTGGTTCTAAGACTGTTGGGGCAGGCGTGCCTTTGGTCCTAAGACTGTGGGGGCAGGCGTGCCTTTGGTCCTAAGACTGTGGGGGCAGGCGCGCTTTTGGTCCTAAGACTGTGGGGGCAGGCATGCCTTTGGTCCTAAGACTGTGGGGGCAGGCATGCCTTTGGCCCTAAGACTGTGGGGGCAGGCATGCCTTTGGCCCTAA
>NW_025937612.1:0-347 GCF_000764305.2 Hyalella azteca | reverse complement strand
GACTTGAGGGACGGCTGTCCCAAGTGAGACTTGGGGACTGTGGGACTTGAGGGACGGCTGTCCCAAGTGAGACTTGGGGGCTGGGGGGCTTGAGGGACGGCTCTCCCAAGTGAGACTTGGGGGCTGGGGGGCTTGAGGGACGGCTGTCCCAAGTGAGACTTGGGGACAGTGGGACTTGAGGGACGGCTGTCCCAAGTGAGACTTGTAGACTGGGGGACTTGAGGGACGGCTGTCCCAAGTGAGACTCGGGGACTGGGGGATTTGAGGGACGGCTGTCCCAAGTGAGACTTGGGGACAGGGGGACTTGAGGGACGGCTGTCCCAAGCGAGACTTGGGGACTTGAGGGA
>NW_025937611.1:0-1916 GCF_000764305.2 Hyalella azteca | reverse complement strand
GAGGAAACAACGATTCTATCAAAGGAGAGCTAATCTTCGGCTGTTTATTGGGGTAAAAATATTTGGTTGCGTTCATAACAAAAATTGTTTAAATTTGACGTGTCAAGTTGTTTCGCTGATAATATTTCTTCCAGATTTCGATTTAGGGAGTTGTCCACTGCTAAGGATACATAGTATATGATGTTACATCTATCTCTTGTGTTAGTTAGTATGTGATTTTCTTCAGAAATGGCGGAGGAGTGCAAGTGGAGGATGGATGTCGTGGCGGCAGAAGAAGAGAATAACGCGCTTATGGCAGAGCTTACCGAGAAGTACAATTTAGCGCAGCTTCAGAAAGAGCAACAAAACGACGAAGACGAAGGCTGGACGACCGTCACAAAAGCGTGAGTCGTACGTTGTCATTCATCTTTGGTGTCTTTGACATTAGGCCTTTGCCATCAAGAACATATAATATCGAAATAGTTACTACAGGGTCCGCCATATTTATAGCAACGCATGTTTTTTGTTGTTTCTCAATGAAACAAACAGGTGCAATGTTTTTTTAATTGGATGAGCTCATAGCCAAGAATTACCTAAACAATTCTCAGACATATTTATTAAATATTACCACCCTTATTTTCAATAACGGCCTCCAATCTACGCGGGAAAGCGTCACTGGAGACACGCAGCATTTCTGGAGGGATCAAGTCCCATTCTCGTGTCAATTTAGACTTCAAATTATCCAAAGAATCATGAGGTGTTCTGCAGACCCTACTCTCTAAAAAATATATCTCAGTACTCACAGCAGTGAGTGACAGAGAGCGCATTTTCTCGTCGACAAAACTTGAGGTCACGGACAGACGGACGGACAGACAGACAGACTGACATGGCGAGCACAATAGTGCATTTTTCTCCATAAATGAGAAAATGCGCTAAAAAGCCCACACAGAAAAGTCAAGAGGATTGAAATCAGGGCTTCTTGAGGGCCATTCATTCTTGCTGATGAACGCTGGGATGTGACCCTGAATCCAGTTTTGGGTCATGTTTGAGCCATGTGATGGTGCAGAGTCTTGTTTAAAACTCCATGGTGAGCCGTTGAAGTGTTTTCGGGCCCAAGGTAACAACATAGCTTCCGAAATGTATCGCTGACTGTTCAATTTCACTCCTGAGGGGACAAAAACAAGTGGGGACCTCCCAGTGGCGGTTACCGCGGCCCAAACCATCACGGGCATAGGATTTTGACGTCGTGTTGCTGTTCTGGTTGCCACAGATCCATCCCGACTCCAAACTCTGTCATTTTGACGGTTAACGCTTTCTTCAATGTCAAATTTTTTCTCGTCACTGAACACCAAGTTGGGCATCGTGCCATTCTCAATGAGATCCAGAATGTGCTGGTATCTTTCGAGCCTCATTCGTTGATGACGGTCTGTTAGTTCATGCCTTGTTTGCATCTTGTAAGGGGAAGTTTTGAGGTCATCTTTGAGGACTCTACGCATTGATGTCTGACTGACTCCTGCTTCTGCAGCCAATTTTGCATCTGAGCGACGAGGGTTTCTCCTCAACTTCTCCCTCGTGTTTTTGACCAATTGTTTTGTTCGGACACTTCGTTTCCTTTCTTGACCAGGTCGATTGCATATTTCACCAGTTTCCTTGAATTTTTTTAAAATCTTCCACACAGTTCTACGACGAATTTGGAGCTTTTTTGCAATGACTGAATTACTCTCGCCCTTTTCATGAAGGGTTACAATTTCATTTCTATCTACTGCCATAAGTAATAGTAAATTTAGACACCTAAGACTTCTGCAATATAAAGTAGATGAACTAATAGATGATATTATGCTTCATTATAAAAGAAAAGTCCTAGAAACCAATTTATTTTATATAAGCAAACATCCGTTGCCATAAATATGGCGGACCCTGTAGTTCGTCCGGCAATC
>NW_025937610.1:0-526 GCF_000764305.2 Hyalella azteca | reverse complement strand
GGTTCACGTATCTCTGAAGACACGTAAGAGGTTCACGTATCTCTGAAGACACGTAAGAGGTTCACGTATCTCTGAAGACACGTAAGAGGTTCACGTATTTCTGAAGACACGTTAGAGGTTCACGTATCTCTGAAGACACGTAAGAGGTCCACGTATCTCTGAAGACACGTAAGAGGTTCACGTATCTCTGAAGACACGTAAGAGGTTCACGTATCTCTGAAGACACGTAAGAGGTTCACGTATCTCTGAAGACACGTATTAGGTTCACGTATCTCTGAAGACACGTAAGAGGTTTACGTATCTCTGAAGACACGTATTAGGTTTACGTGTTTTAGAAGAGGCCTTCCACCTCGCCGGTCTCGAGGTTGAGGTCGATGTCGTAGATGCAGGGTCGCGTGGGCAGCCCTGGCATGGTGCTCATCTGCAGGCGGGAGCAAAGGACTTCACTTATCTTAGGGCCTATAAAACGACAGACTAGTTCAACAGATATAAAGTGGCATGAAAAAAATGCGCACAACGAACCAGA
>NW_025937609.1:0-2359 GCF_000764305.2 Hyalella azteca | reverse complement strand
AATTTCACTTGGCATTTGGCAACATAGGCCCAACACTGTTCGATTACATTCCGTGTGACGGTGTGCCTAATAGCAGCACTGCATGGTGGCAAACCAATTTTTTCCCAACTCTCTCTCAAATGCATTCATTACTTCATGATTCACATTCACTTTTTTTATTTTACTACACTGGGACTGGGATAACTTGTGTTAAGGCATTAAGCATTTTCAAAGTTTTTTTTTGTTTGAATGTTGTACTTTTGATTTTATTAGTATTATAATGTTTTGTATCACAGGTTCACAATGGCAGTCAATAATCAGAATGGCTTCCATTTGCTTTTGCCACAACGCAAAGTAAGCAAAAGCTCCTTTAGTGTAGAACAAACTGTTAGTCACTTTAGTGTAGAACAAACTGTCAGTAGACTATGATTCAGTCACATGATTAAGGTACATGAGTTCAATCAAATTTGTGTTGATTTAAATTTCAGCTATTATTTTCAGGTAAGTGTGTTATCCATACTTTACTGGTCTACTTATAGAACTCAAAATTGAACTTGAGGGAGAGTCTAAAAACTCTCTGCTTTGCCACTATGCCAGAGACACTGGCCCCTTTAGAAGTGTTGTCTTTGAGAAGGAATTTTTTATTGCCTTTTTTGTTGGTTCGAGTTCAACGCACATACTTGATATAAACTTTAATTGCCAATGAAATATCACTTTTTAATAGGAGATTTCATGTTTATTAAACTACAAGTAATGATCTTTTGTTAATTATAGCAATGTTGAAAGGTTTTTTGGTGGAAGTGGGTTCTAGATTATTTATGTTTTGATTTACATCTTTGCATTGTTAGGAACGCCTGCCGCTTCCATCAGATCTGGAGGTATAAAAGTTTAATAGATACAAGTTTTTATGAATTCATTGTTATCATTCATTCAATATTGTTAGCTACATTATATTGAGCACAAAACATGGGAATGGCGATGATTAATTTATCTGAAGCAATCTTTACAAAATTAGTGTCAAACAAGCAAATGGATGTCATGTCAACCAGAACTCGACCATCACAGCAGAGAGTATTTTATGCAGCTAATGAATTTTGCAAACTTCACTAGAAGAGAGATTGTTGAATTTTAGAAAAATATAACTCAGTAGGTACTCACTTCAGTGAGTGACAGAGAGCGCATTTTCTCATCAACGAAAACATGAAATCATGGACAAACAGACAAACATGGCAAGCATAATAGTGCATATTTTCCATAAATGAAAAAATGCGCTAAGAATTTTGGTGCGGGTATTATTTATTTATTATGTCGATTATTTATGATGGCTGAGATCAAGACCTGGGTTATCTAATATATTTTTGGAAAGGCCAATTTTCAGCCAATTTAAAACTATAATCTAAATCACGACACATTCCAGAGTATTCTTAAAATCAGCGAAAATGTGAAATCATGGACGGACAGATGGACATGGCAAGCACAATAGTGCATTTTTTCCATTTAAATGAGAAAATGCGCTAAAAAGGCAATACCGGTATATTTAATGAAGGGTGGTGACTGAACTGCAATTTCAAGGATCTATTGTGATTTGTGCCATGATAACCTATGTAACAACATTCATATTATAGTTATATTTTTTTCACATTCAAGGTATACGGTACATGACATAACATAACGAATCCAGATTTGGAAATCATAATTGCTCAAATGAAGCATAAATAAACAACATACCATTGACTTAACTCTCAGAAGATATCAGCGACTTACAACCAATAACACCATCACTATTGATTAATGGTTGTCAAATCAAAAACTTTTCAGACCCAATTGACAATGAAGATATTTGCAACCCATCCTTGAATGAAAAGACCATCCTTGCCAAATATTTAACTCGGAATCAACTTTTACTTCAAAGTATTAGCAAACTCTGCCATTTGGACTATCTGACTTGGTGAAAGATCTCAGTCCAGCAATGTAACTTCTAGCAGTACTGTTGAGATAGGAGATATTGTATAAATTCATAACAATCACCCTTATGTACTTGGGGAAATTGGGAAGAGTAATTTCTTTGATTGTTGATAACCATAACCAGAATTAGTTTCAGACTCTGGGAGAGAGATATTTTGTAGAGATCAATTTCTTTTTGAATATTTTGCACATAGTCTAATTACACTCTGTAATTATGCTGTATTGACTTGATTTATATAGTCCATTTATGTGAATTGTTATTAAGTATTGATCATGTCTATTTTCCTGGCTGGGAGGAGGTCAGGAATGTAGTCCCGACATTTGCATACAGGTTCATACTGCTGATGTACAGGTTTGTACCATACTTGCTGCAACCAGTCATTCATTAGAAGGCACCAAATTGTGATCTATGAAT
>NW_025937608.1:161016-177498 GCF_000764305.2 Hyalella azteca | reverse complement strand
AAAACATAAGTATTCTCAATGGTATGTTATGCTAACCTCAAGGAAAATAAACTTTCTTCTTTATGTACTTCCATTACTCTTTTTTATTTTGGCTCAAAACTGCTCAATCAGTTCTGCCCCACCCTGTATATTGAGAGGTTGAAATTGGATTGACCTTTTAGGCAATTAGAAAGATTTTTCAACCTAATATGAGTATTCTTATTAAAATATAATTTTCAATTTTTAAATATGTCAATTTAAAACTAGAAACAAAACAATTACAATTACAAAACTATATATATACAATAATTAAATGCAGTGAATGGAAATAAAATGTTTGAATTGTGCATATGTTTAGCCATCCATTTTGATCCATATACTGTCATTGTTAGTAGGCTAATTTCAACATAAAAAAATTACATTCCAAAAAGACAAAAAAGCTAAAAAAAATCAAATATATAAAAAAAATCATGAATAAATAAAAAATATCATTGATTTTTGATTTTTTTCTTAAATAAAAAATATCACCAACCCTAAGGTAAAGAGAAACAAAGGAGTAAAAGGACTGAACTCAGAAGCTAGAAAAATGGCTGACTGGCTGAGCAACCAATGATCGTGAAAGTAAGTCATTGTCATATTTTACCTCAATGATATCATTTTGGAACCAACTTAAGTAACTAAGGAATTTTTCAGTTCAAATTTTTACTGATTTATTTATATCAATTTCAAAACTCCACATATTTCTAGACTTTAGAGGGAGTTGCAATGAGACCATGGGGTTGGACCGGGGGCCCTTAGGCTTAGTCTATTGCTACTTTCAAGGGGGCCAAGTGATGGGTTTAGACCATAGTGGCAAACCAGAGCTTTTTTGGAATCAGTTCATTTTTAATTTCCCCAAAACTCAAGATTTAAACCAATTTCTTAAGTATGATAATGCTGGTATCCATGATACTTTACTGGTCTAATTATAGGACTCAAAAATGAACTTGAAGGAGAGTCTAAAAAATTCTCTGCTTTGTCACTATGGTTTAGACTGCCACTGCTGGACTGCCCATACACTGATACAGCCATAAGAACTTTTAGACCACCCCATAGGGCCCATACAGCCATAAGAACCTCTCATCCTAGAATTCACTATAAATAGTTACCTAGTAGTGCCAATACTAACTAACTACCAAGTACTGCAGAAGATGAAAATTTTAAATGACATGTTTGTGATTTGTTTACCACATATCTAATGGTATCTTCAATCAAACAAAAGTAGCCTACATGACATTAGAGCCACAATATTTCATATCTACTGAAATTAGGTATACGATATTAAAGCCACAATATCTCAGAAAAAATTAGGACTTTTCTCAACTAGGGTAAATTTTTGACCTTTTTCCCTCAACATAGTTTAAGAGGAAAGTAAAATTTATCATATTTATGCTAATTATCCAAGACAAAGAGTATGAGCCTGATAGATGAAAAAATCTACATTACAAAATTAGCCATGGCCCAAAGTCAATAGAGGCATAGACCAATAATACCTATTATATGAACTGACCAGTGACCAACACGTAACACGGTAACAGAGCAGACTACCCTACTCTGTTAGTCCTGTACGAAAACGATCATATTAATACGATTACGATGCATATTTCGAATTGACAAATTAAATGGAATAAGCAGAGTATTTGAGGAACTAAAACAATTGACTACAGTTACTGTTAGGTGGCTTAAAAACGATGGGATTATTATCGACAAATTGACCATCATCGAAGAATTTCTATAGTAAGCTGTTTTCAGCCTATCAACTTCAAGTATTAACGGAGTTATTTTCTGGCAATGACACAAAGAAGTAATCAAACCCGTTCAGAAAAAAAAACAAGTAAACCATTCAGAGAAGCTAATAGCCACTTAATGAACTTCCAGGACAGTAATAATCGATTTTTCACTCCACATACATTTATGTTGAAGATAAATACATTCAAGAGATCATAGAGATAATAGCAACGGGCAGGATACTTTCCTCGCCAACTCCCACCCCTCTCCAAGGTTGTCAGCTCACTCAGCTGTTTCTTCTGAATTTTTTAGAAACGCAGATGAATAACAGAAAGTTTAATGAAATACTTTACTATAAGTCTAACTAGCAACATGAAACGTATAAAGTGACGAATCTGAGTAGTTTGATTTATTATATGTATATGAAGTACAAATTTCACACCTAATTGCGAAACATATCCACTACTACAATCTTTAGCATGAAGGTGCAAAAATGTTCAATCGTCAATACAATAGCAGCTGTAAATTGATATTCACCGATTGACGTGATGACGTCATTGACGTGATCATGCTCGATGAACTTGCAACCCTCTGTATTCCTGGTAGAATCAATTTGTTATATGCATACATTGCAACTGCCAACAAATGCTCGTTTAGCAACCTTCATTGTGATATTGTTCGTAACGACATTATGAGGCACTTCATCTGACCTTCATAATCCAACAACTCGGATATTGTATGCATGCTTTGCATGAGTAAATAATTTCCGTACGAAGTTTCGAAACCTGTTGAACTCCTACTTCTGAAAGTGTATGCACACGAACACTTCAAGACACGAACCACGGATGCGAAAAAATTGTTTACGAGTTAACCTTGTCAGGATTAGGCTCTTTCAGGTGCTTATTTTCTGATTTGCCTGCACGATTGAGCATTTTTTTTATACAAACAAGCAAATTTATTTCAGTACAGAAGACTTTCGCCGAGTTAGGGCTTTATTTTTTTACGCTGGGGTATTTTTGCCTACATGGTATTTAAAATGCATACAATTTAGATTCTAATAGCAGATGTAGTCAAATCCCGGTAGCTCACTATTGCTGATTGTCAACTGTAATCTCTTTCTATGTGGATGAAGAATTTATCCTGAAAGCAAATATTAGATAAAGCTGAAATGCGTTAATAACACAATAATGCATGGATTTTCTCTGCATGGAAGCCAAGTTACTCTAAACGTAATAAATCCCGTCGGACGGCAACATGATCTCGTTGCATCATCACAGGAGAGAATATGAGGAATCAAACATTTACGCGGTCGCAAACACAGGAAATATAAACGAATTTCAGAAATAATTCTATATTATACTAATACACGACCATTAATTTTCATCAGAATCTATTAAATCTTCATAGTTTTTCAATGGAAGTACTTTTCTCAGGCATTGTTCGTTGTAAACCATTACTTTATTGAGAAATGCATTGTGTTCATGGCCAGTATCGACTGATGTTTCATTGGGCTGAAACTGCTGGGGATGGGCAGGAGCGAGACCCAAAAATGCGGGCAGTTGCAGAGCGCGTCTGCCGGTGGCCTCCTGGTGGGTCTCGCAGAGCGCGATGATGCAGCGCGGCACCGCCACGGCCGTACCGTTCACAGTGTGCACCAACCTTTTGATATTTCAGAGACAACATGCAAAATATTCTGAAAAATATTATAGCTTTATTAATAATGCATATCAACACAAGCTGTTAATTCTTACAGGAAACAAAATTGTGATCATGTGCCGTACTATCAAACATATTTGCGAGATCGAAATTTCGTTAGCCCATCATAGACGACAGTTCAAGCTAAATCCACCAATCGTAGACTAGAAGTCGGCTGCTATGTGTACTTAGGCCGTTACGTGAGTATTGATAGTGGTACTGTCCAAGAGAAGGTGGGCATTGGAAAGCATCAGCAAGCCAATTTGGCATAATAAATTTTAGTGTTTTTTCTCATCTTCTGCTTATCACTAAGAAGAATAAGGGTTTCACAACTAACTTTTTTGCATTTGAATCCCGTAACGACCAGTTCATAACAGAATATTTACTTAAATAAAAACATCTATCTATTCTATATATTATATTCATTCTATATTCATCTATATCTATCAATTCCCTAAATTAACCTCAGGTATCGTGGAGACATGCTCAGTGAACTTGCATCAATAATTTTGGACCAGTAATAATTAAAAACCAGAAAGCTCAAGGTCTATAAAGAGAATAATGTCTGACCAAAAAAAAAAAATACTTACCAACCATAACAAAGAGAAGAAAGGAATTAGTAGGCGCAACCATATTTTGGGTATTCAGATCTCTCGTATGCTATGCTCTATTTCAACTTCCACGTTTACTCAATGGTAAAGAGATTTTGAAAATTTGGTTAGTTAGTATTTATTTTATTTTTCATTTTTTCACTCCACCGATCACATCATCACTATACATCGAGTATACAAGATGAAGGCCAAGAGATAAATGGGAACGTCCGAGTTAATACCGAAACATCTTTTGTAGTAGCTCAATGTTAACTTGGTGTAAAGTAAATTAGCTGCTGGAGACTCTTATGTAGTTTTCCAGCCTTAATTAACACAGCTGAATAAGATGACGCAATGTTTACAAAGCAATAATCGCGCCAATTAAACAATATAAATCGCCACGCCGACATCGCTATGTTCTGTTAAAACAACTGCTCATTCTTTAAGGGCTGTTTGAAGCTAATTTAAAAAAGTTAATACAAGAAACTTGTGAACTGTAAAGGGTTTTCGCCCTCAAAAATCACCTATGCACGGTGGCAAGCGCCCAGTCTCTGCTCCCGGTCTTTTATTATAACTTCTCAGTTAACAATTAAAAACTAGAACATTTGGCAGGTGGAATCTTGAGATAAGAAATTACCTATGTTTGCAAAATAGGTTTGATTGCTGTTAAGTTTCTTTCATCTTCCTCTTAAGGCTGATAAGCATTCTTTGGTCAGAATTGAATGTATAGTACATGAATATGTACAGTAATAATGATGCACTGCATTACATACTTGCGCTGGCCTTTCTTGTTGACATAAGAAGCACCGAGACGAGCAGCCTGGTAGCTCGTGCAGTTTGAGGCTGAGGTGAGCTCAGCATAGCGTCTACGCCCTGGCAACCAAACCTCCAGGTCCGTCTTGCTGTACGCAGGATTGCCCAGCTCTTCCGGTGGCATCAGCACAACCTTCAATGTATTTTTTATTCAGAATTCATTGTTTATTGGAATCAAGGCTCAACTAGAATTGTTGTTACTTGAAAGGAAAAATATAAGAAATTGTTCTTTGCAAGTTGCTGAAATTTTACACATACATAGAAAACCGAGTTAGAAAGCAAACGCAATATATTTACAAGTACCTGGCATTCATCAAATATGTAAGTAAGCCTCAATGTGCTCTCAAAACTTGGCACATCAAGCTGAACAGTAACAAACAGTTTGTAAATTTGACTTGAATGATGCAAGGGCAAGGAATTATATCAGAAAATTTAGCATAACATATTTTTTCAAAATACATCATATTATATAAAAATTTAATGAAGGTATCTAAACACAGTTGGAGGATCTTCTTGGAGTAGAGTATTCCAGTCTGTTGAAACACTAGATCAGAAATTTTTTGTGTCATGCAATGGTGCTGACTCCAATTTTTAATCAATCTCAGCTGATTCATTAAGAAGTTACAGTGGAAATTGTAAAGCTACAACTGGTTAGAGCACATACATTTTATTTATAAATTCCAGAATTTGTCTTGAAAGTTATCATGATACATGGAGTTGCACCAGTTTCAAAAAAGGATATAAATAAAAATTTCAGAAATAGGACAAGAATCATTTTAGGTACGTAATAATTTGACAGTGTGAAAAGTTTAGAGATATAGCAACTAATAAAACAGATAACATTTTCTGTACCCTAGTACATTTATAAAACAAAATACAGTACAAAGATTATTTGCAGTGTTTTTGAACCTCACAAATTCTGCAATAAGGGTTAAGGGATCATAAGCCCCAACAAACATAAACAAATGATTTATAATTTAGTAGAAGAATGACACAAATGTTGTGTGCAGGGTAAACTTATAGGGAAGTTAATTTTTGAAAATTTTTAGATATCACCTGTCCGTGGAGCCCAAGTCCTTGCAGCAGTTCAATCTGTATTTGCACAAGCTCTTGATAAAGATCATCACTCTCTTGGCCTGTTTCATTGGATGTTATTCCAAACATCTCTACCTTTGTGAAGTGATGAACCCTGCAGTGACAGTAAAAAAAAATGAGACATAGGTTTAATTAAAAGGTCAATATTTAATATTCTTGAACAATAAGTGTACAATTAGTGTAGATAAGGACTAAATGGTTGTANTGTATTTTGCACGTTTCAATTCAAGTTTAATTTAGCTAGTAAAAAATGGCATCATTTATAAAAAAAGTGGTCAAAGTTACCCCATTTTACGGTATCAGATAATGAGTGGACCAATAAGAGCCAGATTCATGATTAAGGTTAATACTCTGACCTAAAAATGCCTTGTTCCAGCTTGAGTTTGCTGGTCTCGGCTCTATAGCAGCGAGACACAGCACACAACTTGAGTGGTAGCTGCTCCTCAGTAAAGCTGTGATTACGAAGCCAGCCTCCCAATGCCATCTCTGATGTGCCCGATAAACACACTTTCTTTGATTCTTCTTTGCTGGGTGATGGCAAGCCTGCATGAATGATGGCATCAATTTAGGTTTTTACCCTTTATTAACCAATAGTAACTTAAGTACTCATGAATCTCAATAAATATCAATATAAATTTAAAAATTTACAGGGTAAAGAGTCAATGCATAGCTCAACACTGATTGTTTGCCTTTTGTCTAAAAAAACATGCATTTCATTGCAACTTAGGTACAACAGTTGAATCAAACTTCTAAGACCTGAAAGCAATGAAGGTACAAAAACAATAATGACCAAGAGATAATGACCAGTGAAAATCAAGGCTAGACAAATCAAGCAAGAAGAAACACAGCTCTGATTTAGCTTAAATTGTGCACCGAAATTGCCATACCTACCTACCCAAGTGACTGGGGCTAACAGAGTACACCATTGTTCTCTCGCCATGCACTGGCACACCACAGCTTTCCAGAATGTCTTCAGTCACCAGGTCTGGCACAGACATCAACTTGAAGCCCTTTCTCTTGAGATGCTCAAGTGCATACCTGAGGAATAACCATGTCTTCATAGACACAATTGTTTACGAAAAATATTCATTACAATTACAGATATCCAAAAATATTTGCGCACTGTCTTACATTTAAATACAAGAAATAAAATTAAATAAGATTTTTAGTAGTTCAAAAAATAGGCTTGGATTAAACACAAACTGGAAGTCCATATATAAATAGTTCAGTTTGATCTGGAAATGGACATGAAACTATAAGCAAGGCAACACAAAAATGGGGAGAGAGTAAGGGACCTGAGGCGACCAAAGGATGGAATGAGGATGGAAGGTGAGATGACTGTTTTGCATTTAGACCAATTGGATAAAAATTTAATGCTAAATTAGAAATTGACTCCTAAGCATCCTCAGGGGCTTGGAAAAAAATTGGAGTTAAGCCTAAGTTTTTTATTTTACCCAAGTGACTGATTGTGTTCAAGCACTCAAGCATTCTTGACATACCCTAGTAGGTATCTTTTCCCATTTCAGCTTAGTGTATGATTTATTCTTGTAGCTCAGTTTCCAAGCTTGTATTCCAAGTAAATAAAATATAAATTACGCCCATGTTATCAGCAAGAACAGATATGACAAAAAAATGCAATTGACAACTTGTATGAGAAACACAACTTTTGACTAGATGAATAAATTTGAAAAAATTAATTATATGTGGAATACAAAATTCAAATATACCTAACATTAAATAGAAAATAAATACAATGAATAATGTACCGGGGTTAGACAAAATATGGGAAACCTTAGAAATCAACAAAATATATTTTAGTACCAGTATGGTGAAAGTCAACATTTGCAGCAATTACAGCCTCAATTCTCCAAGATGCCAATTCAAACAAATTACAAAGTGTTTCCAAAGGAATTTTAACACATTTTTCAGTTAAAACTCCCTCCAGATCTTTCAAAGACAATGGCAGAAGGAAATGACTTCTAACTTGAATCTCTAAGATTGACCATAAATGCTTGATAATATTCAGGTCTGGTGATTGTGATGGGCAAATGAAATGCTCAAATTCATTAGTTTTCTTCATGCAATTTTTCAACAATTCCAGCAGTATGAATTGGGGCATTATCATCTGGAAAGATTGTGTTCCCCTCCAAAAACAGTGCTTGAACCATTGGATAAACTAGGTCCTCAAAAATTTCTAAATAATCATGGCTGTTGATTCTTCCATGAAGATAAATTATGGGTCTGCTGGGTTTCCAATAAATAAATAATCCCCACCATGTTTTACAATTGGGAGGAGGCAGTCGGGACTAAATGACTCTTTTGGCAGTCTCCAAATGTAAACTTGGCCAGAGGTTGAAAATTAGGTAACCAATGAATTGTCAGAGGAAATCAAATTTTTCGGACTGCTCAAGGAACCAATTCTGGTTCCTTGATTCACCACACTAAGTGCTTTGAAGCATTTGTATTTGAAACCAGAGGTTTTCTATTTGCAGTTTTTCCATTGAATTCAGATCTGTGCAGCTCTTGGCGGACAGTCTTTATTGAAAATGGGTTCTATAGGTGTCCATTGATGTCTGCAGTAATTTTAACAGCCTGGTCTTTTGACTGTCCCTCACATTTGGATTTAGGTACCAACAGTCTCTCTCAGACAACTTCAACTTTTGGTTAGACCTGTGCTTCACAGATGACGTTTTGCCTTCTTTTCTAAAAGCAGTCATTACTTTTGAGACAAAACCTCCGGAAATGTCAATCATTCGGGAAGTTTCTGTCACACTAGCACCTGCCACACAGGCAACAATTTGTCCTCTTTGAAAGTTGGATAGGTTAAAGGATAGGTTATAGACACAAAAAGTTACTAAAAATATCTGTGCAGGGATGAAATATCAATTACCAGCAACAATAAGCAATAAAACATAAAAATTATGTCACATTTTTATTGTTTATAACATTTTAAAAAATTATTATATAAAAATGTAAGGCATTTCTCTCATTTTGTCCAACCCCTTTATATCTTGTAACACACAAATAGCACATTTTAAAAATCAATTCTAGGTTTTGAGGAATATCTTCAATTAAAATATTCTCCATTACACAAAGAAATGTAAATGACAGTACCGGTAATCAATATTGTACTCACTGGGTCAGTTTAGATTCTAGATGCGCCATTGAGCCTCTAAGATAATAACTGCGACTGCCTGTGAAATTGCCAGTCATGTTCATGTCAACTCCATGGTGGGAGAGCTGCTCAAGCATCAAGGCATCATCCAAGACACGTTTTGTCCCAAATAATCCGATGATTTTTGGTCCAGAAAGTTCTTCAGCAATTGGACAAGTAGCATTTGGTAACTTAGACAGATTTTTGTACATATTTATTAATTCATCTTCAGATGTAACTGAATTTAAGGAAAACTTAGTTGCTATATCCACCAAGTAATTAATATTAACTTCACATCCTCGTCTGCTAGCACTGACTTTAAGCTTTTCTCTAGCATCACCATCACTTAGAGCATAATTTTCTAAAAGATTAGTAAGCTTAAAATGAAGAGCACTAGAACCATTACTATGTGAAAATGATTTAAACTGGGTAAGACAGCAGGTGCTTCTTGAGAAGATGTTTTTTCCACATAAATTCATTTTTATTCCTTTTAGTTCAGAATAAAAGTCTGCAAAAAATGGACAAATTTAACTTTCTTATTAATTACACAGGAAATCATTGTCATTTGTAAGATAAAATTTAATAAATCAAGCAAGACACCAATGAAAAATATTTCCTAGATTTTATTATAGTTATTTTCCATAAAATCTATTACACATTATGACAAAGCAAACTACCATCAAACGGGGTAAAAAGTGACAGGCGGGGTAAATAGGGACGCGTGTTCCACATTTTGTTGAAATGTTGTAGCAGCTAAACTAATCAAAATATTGCAAAACTAAAAATAGTGGTGTAAACTTCAACATTTTTACTATCTATTATGTCTAAAGCTAGTTAAGAAATCAAACATTTACCATCTCTAAAAAATCGCGGAAAAAAGTGTGAAAAGTGCAATTTTGGAAAAGTACCTCTGCTAAGGTATGGAACAAAAAAAATATTTGCCATATTAAAAAATTTTACTTACATAAAAGTTGCACCCAGGTGTCAGCTTGAAAACGTAAGACAGATTTTGCCTATCTCATTCCAAAAAAAGGCAGCCATTTCCGCATGACGGGGTGAAAAGGGACACCCCCCTAGGGACTGGGGTAATTAGGGACACCCTTAAAAATGCATTTACAGTAGAACCTCAGTTAGCAAAGGCTTCAGTTAACAAAAAAATTGATTAACAACAAAGAATTTTGATTACAGTTACCTTGCTTGGTGAAAAAAATTCACTTATCAAAAAATTAGTGCATAATCGGTCGTACAAAATTGTACATAGAATGCTATACTGTACATAGAATTGTGCACCGGGCATCATAGAATGAAAAGTAATTGACCTAAAGTATGATTTATTTCTTCAGAACATATGATGGTTGTCACTAAAACATTATTTTCTGTTTCAGGTGTTTTTCACGATCTTTTTTGTTATAGTGAAATCACTAGACTCGATTAAAATTGTGCAAAATTACAAACCATCCTGTAAGCTTATAGATACAAAAAAAATGCTACATGGCTGCTGATATGAAGCTTGCACTGGACAAGGTTATTGTCAATGCTCAATGGCATGTCCATGGATACAGTAATATCACATTAATAATACGGTAATTAATGAATATGGTAATATCATATCAATAAAGGAAAAACAAGCAAAAATCACAGAAAATGTCATTTATTCTGCATTTACATCATCTACAAAGGAAGAGGAGGACTTCAGAGCACTGTTAGTAATACATGAGTACCTACACTTTGCATGCTTCAAATGTTTAAAATTGAGTTTTATGCCAAGTGTCCCTTTTTACCCCATTTCCAGATTAATTATAGAGCCTTTTATATTGTGTCTAGCACCTTACAAATAGCATATGGAATTTTTTTGAAGATGCCATTTGATAGCCCTTGCTAAGAGCTATAAAATGAGCCTAAACTTGTTTCTGAAATGTTTCATGGTAAGAAATTATTAACAAAAAATGCTCAAAGCCGTCCCTTTTTACCCCGTTTGATGGTATTTTTTCTTTTGACTCTTCTAGTCTTCATTTCTGAGTCCCATAAGTGGTAGCTAAACAAAGTATTATGGATAGCAATATTATCACAACACAATTATTAATGAACTGGTTTCTGATCAAAATCATGTTTGATACTATGAAAACTAATGTCAATTTATTGCTACTGAAGTTGCTTGGTGCAACCACACTAAAGTTGCCAGAAGTACAGACTAAGAAGTCTCAAAAAGCTAGCCTTAAAATTGGAGCAATCTATTCTTTTAACAAATTGAAACCTCAACTTTCTGACACAATCTAAAAACCTTTGTAGACTTAATGTGGTAAAGCTCTAAAGAGACCTTGGCTTCAGAAAACAAATTGTAGTTTTGACTGTGCCAAAGAGTGGCAAGTCAACCTATAGGGGCAGCATAGATATTCTGAGTAGCGGTGTGGCACTTATGTGTTCTTGCCTTTTTTTATTGATTTCAAGATATTGGGTGTGAAGAAGTCTTACCTACCAACCTGAGCACAACTGGATTTTTGTTGGTTTCTGTCACACTCTCACAAGGCAGTGGTTGTTGTGTGGAGGAAGAAACAAAAAAATTAGGCCCTGATTTTTTTAAAGGGAGTTCAACATGCTACATCGCAGCAGGTGTCATCCCAGGTTACAAATAGCAACAGTTCTCATTTATTTGAGGGGTATGGCTGAGATCTCCAGGGCTGAGATGAGGTTGCAAGATAGTGAAAGGTTTCGAGTACACCGGTATCCGGCTTTTCAATGGGGAAACAAGGATGTTGCCCACCCATGGCAGTCCTCTTGGTGCTGGGTTTGTATATACCAGTTCATTAGAAACAGCTGTATGCCAAGGTAATTCAGCAATTAGTCCAAAAAATCTCAAACTTACCAGCATTCTGTGCAATGACAATGGAGGGATATGGCTCTCTACTTCCAAGGATATAATGGGTGATGTTTTCCGGGCTCCAATTGCTATTCGTAGGCACCAGTTTTGGATAGTGTTCAACTTCTGCAGGTGTGTGTTGGGCGCAGTAGAGTAAAACATTGAGCCATAATCTATTGTGGCTCTGATCACTGATTTATAAAAGTTTAACATCATTTCTCATCAGCCCCCACCTGTGAGTCAACATCGACTGCATCAAGTTGACTCGTGAGTTGCACTTGTCTCGAAGGTACTACAGATGGTCATGCCACATCAAGCCAGGGGCATCCAGCATCATACCCAGGAACTTATGATGATTGACAAACTCAATTTGTTCAGGTCCTACCTTGATTACAGGGTTTGTTATTGATTTCCTAGTGAAAATCATACCCTTGCTTTTAGCAGGGTTAACAGAGAATCCCCACTTGAGCATCTATTCATGGAGCTGGCTCACCTGGGATTGAAGTTTTTCCTCAACGCGTCTCACTAGAACACCACTAGAGTATACTGCTAAGTTGTCTGCGTATTCTGAGATTTTCACTTCTGGTACATGGGGCAAATCTGATATGATATTGAACAGTGTGGGAGAAAGGACTGATCCCTGTTGGACCCCGTGTCAAAATGGGGAGCTCGTCGGAATAAGCACCTTCAAAGAATACCTTAAAGGTGCGTGAGCTTAGGTATGCGTTGATCCATGACAACATTCGTCCTCTAAAGCCAATCTTCTGAAGCTTGTACAGCAGCCCTAGGTGCCATACACAGTCATAGGCATTGGATAGGTCAAAGAATACTGCTGCACATACGTGCCTCCTGCTCAAGGTGTGTTGGATGCACATTTCCAATCTAGCAACCTGATCCAAATTCCAAGGCAAAAAGATGGTGCCAGAAGCCACTCTGGGTGGGGCTCAGACTCCTCGAGGTCTCCAGAACGTATGTCAGCCGTGAGCTAATAAGTTGCTCTAATAATTTTGGAATGCAAGGCAAGACTATGATAACCCCCATGCCACCATCATACACACTAAGTATGGGTATGATGGTGGCATGTCTCCACTGACTCCACATGGTAGGTATCTCCCCATTCTTGTAGCTGTAGCTTAATAAATCCAGGAGCCAGTCTTCATAGTCTAGTGAGAGGTGCTTTAACATATCATTATGCACCATGTCATGGCCTGAGGATGACCTATTCAATACCTTCAAAGCTTGCCGCAGTTCATAAAATGAGAATGAATCATTATATGCAGTAGGATGCTCTTCACTTACAGCCACAGCAACAGGGAGTATAAAGGACTCCCCAGCAGGGTGAGAAGTGCGAACCTCTTAGGCCTACTGCAACCACCAAGCTTGCATATTGCTCAGCCATTATGTATGCACTCCACCACAATTTGCACACTTGAGTGTTGAGGTGCTTTTGTTTGGGCAATTGGACACACTGTGGGGGCCTGAGCACACTACACAACGCACCTTGAATGAGTTGAATCTACAATAGCTGCATTGTGGCGAAAACCTTGGCACTTGTAACATTGCCAAGGCTCATCTACACATAATCTAACATTAAACCGTTGATAGCCTACTATTATGTATTCTGGGAGTTCCTGGCCAGAAAAGGCTATCTTCAAGCACTTAGTAGGTATCTTGTCTCTGCCTTTGACTATCCTAGATACAGCTTCTACTGTGAAGGTACTGCAGATGGTCATGCCACATCAAGCCAGGGGCATCCAGCATCATACCCAGGAACTTATGATGATTGACAAACTCAATTTGTTCAGGTCCTACCTTGATTACAGGGTTTGTTATTGATTTCCTAGTGAAAATCATACCCTTGCTTTTAGCAGGGTTAACAGAGAATCCCCACTTGAGCATCTATTCATGGAGCTGGCTCACCTGGGATTGAAGTTTTTCCTCAACGCGTCTCACTAGAACACCACTAGAGTATACTGCTAAGTTGTCTGCGTATTCTGAGATTTTCACTTCTGGTACATGGGGTAAATCTGATATGATATTGAACAGTGTGGGAGAAAGGACTGATCCCTGTTGGACCCCGTGTCAAAATGGGGAGCTCGTCGGAATAAGCACCTTCAAAGAATACCTTAAAGGTGCGTGAGCTTAGGTATGCGTTGATCCATGACAACATTCGTCCTCTAAAGCCAATCTTCTGAAGCTTGTACAGCAGCCCTAGGTGCCATACACAGTCATAGGCATTGGATAGGTCAAAGAATACTGCTGCACATACGTGCCTCCTGCTCAAGGTGTGTTGGATGCACATTTCCAATCTAGCAACCTGATCCAAATTCCAAGGCAAAAAGATGGTGCCAGAAGCCACTCTGGGTGGGGCTCAGACTCCTCGAGGTCTCCAGAACGTATGTCAGCCGTGAGCTAATAAGTTGCTCTAATAATTTTGGAATGCAAGGCAAGACTATGATAACCCCCATGCCACCATCATACACACTAAGTATGGGTATGATGGTGGCATGTCTCCACTGACTCCACATGGTAGGTATCTCCCCATTCTTGTAGCTGTAGCTTAATAAATCCAGGAGCCAGTCTTCATAGTCTAGTGAGAGGTGCTTTAACATATCATTATGCACCATGTCATGGCCTGAGGATGACCTATTCAATACCTTCAAAGCTTGCCGCAGTTCATAAAATGAGAATGAATCATTATATGCAGTAGGATGCTCTTCACTTACAGCCACAGCAACAGGGAGTATAAAGGACTCCCCAGCAGGGTGAGAAGTGCGAACCTCTTAGGCCTACTGCACCCACCAAGCTTGCATATTGCTCAGCCATTATGTATGCACTCCACCACAATTTGCACACTTGGGTGTTGAGGTGCTTTTGTTTGGGCAATTGGACACACTGTGAGGGCCTGAGCACACTACACAACGCACTTTGAATCTACAATGGCTGCATTGTGGCGAAAACCTTGGCACTTGTAACACAGTAACATTGCCAAGGCTCATCTACATATAATCGAACATTAAACCGTGGATAGCCCACTATTACGTATTCTGGGAGTTCCTGGCCAGAAAAGGCTATCTTCAAGCACTTAGTAGGTATCTTGTCTCTGCCTTTGACTATCCTAGATACAGCTTCTACTGTTGGTCTCATATTAGATAGCAATTGAAGAACTTCAGCAGGATCTGTTTCTGCCCCAATAGGCCCTATGACTCCACAAATTCTCTGTAGTCTGTCTATTCTGTGGTAATCAACAGTGAACTGGAAAAGCACCAATAAACTTTATTGCTAGCAGCTCTTTGAGCTTTGCCTTAGGAACTTCCTTTAGTTCCTTAATAGTAACTATCAAAAGATTTCTGCTCCTATTTTTGCTCACTGATAAAATTCCAACCTGAACCCAAGGCTGAATTTGCCAGATTTCTGGTCAGTGGTCAATCTTACCTCATTGGCAAAATATGCCCCAGCTGCCTGAATGCCTCCATTTGGCTCAACTAGTATTTCCCTTGAAGTTTCTTCTGTTTCTTTAGCCTGAGAGTACTCCCCAATCTGCTGAACTGGCTTTTCCACCATGCCTGCTAAGGAAGAAGGAGATTTTTCTTGATTAGACTGAAAATTTGCTATTCGGTTTTTTCTAATACTTACAGGGGAGAATCCATGGAAGGACTCCCTAGAGTCTGAATGCTTGCTTGGACCATGGTCAAAGTTTCCAGTTGCTTTCCACTTTCAGTTTACTAGAGCTAAGGGAGTAGGGACTTGCATTAGTAAGCGACCCTACAGCTACAGGTGAGTTTTCTTGAGGGTTAGGACTTTCATCTTCAATAAATGGTCCCACCAGGGCCTCCACCTGCTTAGCAGCACTCTCTTTGGAAGCCCAGCTAGTCCTGGGTAGGCTAGGTAATGGCCATTCTGCATAATCTGAATCTCTATTTGGGGAGATGTATTCATCCACCCCAGCTAGGGATCCCAAAGAGTTCTCACCACTAGACTCAGACCCCTCTATCACTTTCCTGTTACTTGACACATTTCTCTCCACACTATGGCTATGGGTCTGCTTAAAAGTACTCCCACCTACTGTTGCCACTTGCCAGTTGTGTCTCTGACACCACTGATGAGTTTAATAGGGCGAGTCTATCTCTGTCCTCTCCCACTACCATCCGGGCATCCCTGAAACTGAAATGACTTCATCATACAATGCTAACAATGGCGCAGGCGATCCACTTAAACCTGTAGAATTAGGATCCATTCTCTATTTAGATCTTTTACCTACCGAAAAATAGGGAAAGTTCAAACTTCTAATCGATTATTTAACTACAGAAGCGAAAATTTTGATCGTATATAAGTACTTATATCATCAGTCTGCTTATATCGCAAGTTCACAAGGAATTTAAAAGCAAAGAAAACGCCAAGAAAATTCACCATATCGATATTGAAAACGTTTCGGAGTCCAGCTCCATCATCAGTTCGACTAAACTAAAAATGAATAAAATCACTTTAAAAGTCAAAATTCAAAGACAGACATAAAACCTAAACAAGACCTA